>NW_023596805.1:23758356-23901667 GCF_011947565.3 Pollicipes pollicipes | reverse complement strand
GACATGCCCAGCATTCCGTGTGGTTTGAGATTTAGTTAAGTGCGAAGATAGCGGCAGCGGCTGTCTTCCAGAGTTGTTTTGAGGACTGCTCAACCAATGAAACGGTGGGGTCAGAGGGCTGCGAATTGCAAAGTGACCTCAAGCGAAAACGTGAAGTGCTCATTACTTTTAAATGCGATGCTTTGTCGTGTGTTCTGATGGGCCACGGAGCTAGCAGCAAGCCTTTTGGAAAGGTTGAACCGATCACATGTGCTCCAAAATTGATCCGACCCTTTCTTTTGGTGTGGTCAACCACTACTTACCTGAACCCTGAGCCCTCCTTACCTCGCCCACGAGCTAGCCAGCAACAACGTTGCGAATCTCGCGAGCGCCAATATTGCCCAGCCTCAGCACGCTAACCCTGATCGCATCGCCCAGCCTCAGCACGCTGACCCCCGTCGTATCGCTCAGCCTCAGCACGCTGACCCCGATCGTATCGCCCAGCCTCAGCACGCTGACCCTGGTCATATCGCGCGGCCTCAGCACGCTGACCCCGATCGTTCACCAGCACGCGTGTCCGTGCCCTGAATGACCAGCGTCGGACAGACAGGTGCGCCAGGTCTAAAATACTGTTGCGAAAGTCGATCAGATTAGAGGCGAAGTTAGGCCGAGGTCAGCTAAGATTAGGATGGGCCCAGGATGGGTCTAGGATGAGCCTTATCTGCATAATTTTGGAAGATGTCCGGTTCACGTCGCTAGGGTTCCACCTGAGCACGTTAAATTCACATCCTCCCAAGGGGCATTTCAGTTAATTGGGCACGGCACCAGCTGGTGACGAGCGGATCCCACCAATGCAGTGTCTGATGCGGGAGTGTCGCGTGGCGCGTAGATAGCTAGATCAACGACAGAGGACGCGACGACGCCTCGGCGCTCGTGGAGCTGTGGTGACATTTGGTGTTTGTGTACGCGGTTAATCTTCTTCTTTTGATCTTCTTTTTCCACTCCATGTTTTCCACTGGCGACAGTAAGCGCCGTTCAAATGCCAAGCACATTTTTAACACACCCAAATGATGTTTTGACATAATTTTTGTCGTCACTACCCACTAACATGTTAAAGGACCACTATTTTTAGCATGAAAAAGTGCGGTGCAAAAAAGAAAAAGAAAAAGATAAAAACCAAGAGGAGTCTAGGGTCTGCCTTCCTAAAATCACACATCTTCCCTGCAGACGTCCACGTATTCACGTCAGCCAAATTAAGTAATCTTGCATTTCGTTGAAGGATGACTTAGTTACGAGGGATTCGTTCATGGGGGCGGGGAGGGGCGGAGCCATACCGGATAGACGCTGCAGAAGGCGGGGAGCTGTGTTGGTGCCGTCGGGGAGGAGTTCTCGGTCGTCGGGAGGGCGGGGAGGGAAGAGGAGTGGCTGGGTGGGGTGGGCTGGGGTGGGGACAGGAGAGTGCCGTCTCATGGAGCGCCACTCCGGGCTGATCTCCCGCCGCCGAGCTCCGCGCTGATCTCCGAGCTCCCATCCTGGACGAACGGTAACGGGCAGTCTTCGAATCCCACCACCGGAATCCTCCCCCCTTCCATGATGGGGGAGGGAGGGGTGCGAACGCTGCGTGCTACTCGCGAGGCTTCGCACACCTCGGTCGTAGTGCTTTCAAGCTGCGGTGTCATGCTGAGAGAAACCGACGCGGGTAGCGCCATATATCATGTGTCATAGCTATAGCGGGAACATCGAGGCTGCGCGGGCTGGATGACACTCACAGTGTCACGCCGCAGTGTCAGTGACACGTGAATGAGACACCCAAAGTGTCAGGGCTCTTCCAGGCCAGCAGGTCCACGATCTCACCGTCACGCGACCCACAGACGTCACGCAAACAAAACCTGTATTTCACATCTCGCGATGAGCACGCATCCGGCTGCCGCCCCCTCTCCCCCCTCCCCCCCTTCCCCCCCCCCGCCGCCGCCGCCGCCCCGCCCCTTGCGCTCCGGTCACGTCTACGTACAACAGCCCTGACCGGATCCAAGGAAACGCCGGGTGCGGCATTTCCCGACTTACGAAGCGGAAATTATTCACCAGATGGCGACCGGTAATGGCCCGGCCGCCGACACGTGAGGACGGCTCGTTTTCAGCCGACGGCGGAGCGCGGCCGCCAACGACCCCGGGCGAAGGTCAGAGGAAGCTCAGTGCTGCTCGTACCGGGGCTTCAGGCGCTGGAAAGGCTCCGCCCAAGCGAACGGTCGCGTGGGCGGGCTGGGAGCGGAGTCAGCACCTTACCGTCACTGCGCTCCAGAGAAATGCCGCCATGGTGCACGTTTCTGTCCATTGATGTGAGATGAGATGGCCAGGATCGACCGAATCGCGTCACAAAATCAAGTGGCGTTTCAGGAGGTTACCATTGCGTTTTTGATGTGCAGGGCGGGCAGCCGACAAGATGTGTTCGAGAGAACGTTTTTTTTTATAAATCCACCCTCTACCGATGCAGCAAAAAGACGGGAGGGGTATCTAGCTGTAATGTGCCCATACCCATTCGCTGCTCGTTCCTCATCGGTTGAACCGAGACCACCCGTTATCATCTTTGCCAGCAAGTTTGGTGTTACGGTATGGAAGGGTTTCAGGCAAGTTTGCGACTCATTGTTTTCCTTTGAGTTGGTAGCGGCCAATGTAGCGTGAATTTGCTGATCATGAATCGTTAATAGCCACACGCAGCAACATTATTCTCCTTTATTCAACCATCGACCCATCATTGAGTTAACATCTTACTCATGTCCGTACCCATACTCGCCATTTCCCCGAAAGCTGCACCCATCCTATCCCGTCAACTATTTCATACATGTACCCCGTACAAACTCTGTTACCAGCGTTTCTGAATTTGGACGCGGACCATTGGGAACCATGTGGGCAAACCCGACCTGACACCCGCACAAAACCTGCCCTGACCTGACCTAACACCCACGTAAAACTTGCCTGACCTGAAACCCACGTTAAGTTTGCCCTGACCTGAAACCCGCGTTGCCTTGGTGATGCCCTCAATACTATCGCGATTTAGTATTACATCGCTGTTTGGCCATTACCTCCTGGTGCCTTCAAGGTCGTCAACCTTCACTGAAGGTCGTTGATGGTGCATTGCAGTTCGTTAACTCGACACAACAATTTTCAAATCATTATGCTGGTAACAGTTCTGCACAGCCTGTGAACAGCGGCAACCAGCTGATGAGCGGCTGCTCTGTGGCGTTCCTGCCGTTCAAGTCGACCGCTCCTGCCACTCATGCTACTCGCTCTTGCCACTCATACTGCCCGCTCCTGCCGCTCATACTGCCCGTTCCTGACACGCATACTGCCCATTCCTGCCGCCCATGCTGACCGCTCCTGCCGCTCATACTGCCCGCTCCTGCCGCTCATGCTGCCCGCTCCTGCCGCTCATACTGCCCGTTCCTGCCGCTCATGCTGGCCGTTCCTGCCATTTGTACTGCCCGTTCAATACCCACAACTCGTTTTGCTCAGACCCCTGACAAACGTCTCGGACACTGGCGGTCGAACTCAGGAACCGGCCAAACTTTGTCGGGGTGACGCCTTTGCACTTGGAAGCAAATCAGCCTCGTACTGGCGCGTGCTTGAAGGCGAGACTTTGGTAGAAATATGAGATGTCCTACGTCTTGTGCTCCTCACTCGCTTCCAGAGAGTCATGCTGTGCAAGCTAAAGAGCCCCAGAAACGGCGGCTCTTCTCCGAATGGGAACGCTTGGTGGGTGGTAAGAGAGAGACCAGAGTGGTCGTGAGAACGTTGGTCCTGCTACCGGTGTCAGCCATCCTTGCGCAGAGAAAGAGAGAGAAAGAGAGACCAGAGTGGTCGTGAGAACGTTGGTCCTGCTACCGGTGTCAGCCATCCCTGCGCAGTTAACACAGTCAATACGCACAGAACTTTGCTCATTCCGTGCGTCCTCGTTACAAACGAATGCAGCAAAATGACGGCCATCGTGTTTGCTTAAATACATATTTTATTTTACGACTCATTCGGTGAAGGCCAAATCACTTAACAGGAATGCGGAGGAGGCATAGTCCGTTCCAAGATATTCCCACATCATAAATGATCCTATGACCATCACGTCCAAAGTAATTGGCACTGCATCCACAGCTATCACGACCTGCAAGGCGCCGTAAAATCATCGAATGCCTTTTGTTAGCATAATCCGTCGCCTCCCCTCGATTCAGCTGATTTATCCCGCCTCGCGAGCCGTGAATCAGGCTAACGACAATGCGGCTCGGAGCCGCCGACCAATCAGGTGTCGCGCTCAGACGGGAATTTGCAAGAGTATCGCATTACTTCAGACTCCGGCGCATAATGTTTGTAGATGGCGCACCGATCGGACGTGGGGTATCCAGTACGTCAGCAACGCTGCCATGAGGCCCCCGGCGTTGCGCGCCGCGAAGGTCTGCGGGCTCGCGAGGATTCCATGGGCCACGGAATCCTCCATGCGGACCATGCGGGGTCTTTTGTTGTTGTGGTGTTGGCGTGAAAGACGGTTGCTTCGATGACAAACGTCTCCTATCAGCATCCTGAGCTTAAACGAATTGAAACCGCTGAACAAGTGAGTGGTGGTGGGATTTACCCACTATGTTATTTTTTCATGTAAACACCCATATGGCATTGTCGATTCTCCGAAAGCTTTCGGTCGCAGTCCCCCACCTACCTCACGAGACATAGATCCCGCACCCCTGGCTAGCGGTGAAGTCTATTGATGGATCGCAGTTCATTGGGACCAGGTCCAAATCATCGCCGTGGCACCGTCCGTGCCACAGCGGTGTGATTCACTGCCTTTCACATCCCTGGCAATGTTCCAATGCAACCAGACCTACGGGGCAATAATCATCACTACCAGCAACATAACAAAACCGAGTAAACAATGTACCGTCACTCAGTGTACACCGCTGAGCGTGCGGGCGGACAGCAAGGTACGCTTGCCCCCGATAAAGCTCATGCAGCTCTGAGTCTGGGTGTCCTGTTTACCAGCGCACTACCTTCTCTTTGTTCCCCGGAGACGTGGTGTGGAGATGCAGGGGTGAGAAAAAGCCTCTGATTTACCGGAATTGATCGCTGACAAAAACGAACGCTTACAAGCCAGTTATGGAATAAAATGCGAATATGGAAACAAATGATAACGGACCAGACCATATTACAGCAGACCGTCCCAGTCAGACGAAATTCAAAGCTCAGGATTGGTCTGTACTCGCAAACACTTGCGGCGTGAGCTTGTGTAGAGCACATATCGAAACGTTGACGGTTCACCGTATGAGCAAGTTGAGCCACTGGATGCTGTCAAACATAGTAGCTTTAATCTGGATAGCATTAAGCAGGCGACAGAAAGGTCCTACAAACTATCCTATATCAGCGCTGACGTCACAGATCAACGGTGACAGTGCTTTTCCAAATGGCTCTTAGATCAGTGCTTGTCACCTTTTTCGGTCAAGATTCACTTAACATAACATACTTAACAGTATAAAACACCAAATGACTAGGCTTACTGTTTGCCGGAAGAATCGTGGCTGACTACAGCATTTTGCGACGAACGTGGTCAGTTTGCTGCGCAGCGTTTTAAAGCGTCCTACCATCTTGGAAAGATGAGCTCAAATGCTCGCTATGCGGTTCTAAATCGGGCTCAGGGCAAGGCTGTGGGCTGCCGTTGGTTGTAATCATGCCATGAGAAGCTGACTGGCTGGAAAAACGTAGCCAATCTTCAGTTTTAAGGCACTGTGGGGTTTTTCTATGGATCCACCATGGGGGACGTCCCTGATAATAGCGTTGAAAAACCTGCCGATCTAGGAGGCTTGTTGTGGATACCAGAACTGTAGCTTCAGAGATCAACAGAGGACATTGGAGCGGCACATATCCCGCAAGGATTCGTCCGGTTCTTCCTGCTGCTGAGAAGGACGGCGGCTTCTTGAGGTAAGATGCCGAGCATTGCTGTGGTAGGCTTCATACCCTGCCCGTCAAGCCTTAGCATTCTGACCGGTTGACAGGCGTAAGATAAAATGCTTTCAACATGTTGGGAGGTACGGGGCCTGCGCCGGCAATACCAGTGAATACGACGATAGGAAATGTCGCCAAGGCTATCAGCTGAGTGCACGAGGAAGTCAGAAAACCAAAAGAAGTATGGTTTTGAGGTCCTAGTAGAACGATATTATCGATAAATGAATGGCTACAGGAATGCGGGTTTGCAAAATATGTAGGGGTGAGGGATGGGGGGGGGGGGGGGCAGAATAAAAAATCTGAGCCTGCCCCGAAATGCACTAAAACGGCCTTCTCCCCGATTTGACGAGCTTTCTTTCCAGAATTGGGAGCAGGATCGTAGTTTCTCTTAATTATTTTGGTAGGGGCCCAACCATGAAAATGATGACGACTGAAAGAAATGATTATAAAATGAGCACTAACAACAAGAAACTTCGTCATTGGTTAGGAGGCGCAGTCCCCCCCCCCCCATCTCAACAGGAGACTACACATCTCTAGACCGGTTGTTTAAAGTATGCATTTATCTGATGATCTTATAACTCAAGTCTTAACCATCACTAAGTGTTTGATAGCCAGCAACTAATACTTTAGTGCAAACAGTAAAGCGAAATGAAATTGTTTGGTGGGTATGCCGCGTTTTATTCATTTGTCTTTGCTTTCGTGGTTTATCGCACATAGAGCTACATTGCAAAGGTTTGTAATAGATATGTCTCCAGTCGAAAATTTAGAAGGTTTCAAATTTCGTCCGTGACAGGGAAGCCACTTTTCACCCCTGTGAGTCTGCATCGGTATGCTCTGCGTCCGCGATCGCAGCAGACATGCCAGTCCTCCCTGTCCCCCCCCCCCCCCTGCTAAGGTGCGACTGCAGATATCACCGCCGATCCAATACTGTATCTGCATCTGTATCTGTATCTGCATCTGCAGTTGTAGTAGCATCTGTATCCGTATCTCTATTTATGCACTGTATCCTTACCAACATTTGTCTGCTGTGCCTCTATCTGTATTTCTATACTGCATATGTATTTGTGTTTATACTGCATATGTATTTGTGTTTGTATGCTGTATTCGTATTTTTAGTATTTTTCAGTATTGAAGACCGAAAAATTCTTCACCATCACACCTCGAATTCGAAAAAATACACCCAAGGTTGGAACACACAAGGGTTTCGGGATTAGCTTACTGGAAGAGGACGGAGAGAGAGAGAGAGAGAGAGAGAGAGAGAGAGAGAGAGAGAGAGAGAGAGAGAGAGAGAGAGAGAGAGAGAGAGAGAGAGAGAGAGAGAGAGAGAGAGAGAGAGAGAGAGAGAGAGAGAGAGAGAGAGAGAGAGAGAGAGAGAGAGAGAGAGAGAGAGAGAGAGAGAGAGAGAGAGAGAGAGAGAGAGAGAGAGAGAGAGAGAGAGAGAGAGAGAGAGAGAGAGAGAGAGAGAGAGAGAGAGAGAGAGAGAGAGAGAGAGAGAGAGAGGAGAGAGAGAGAGAGAGAGAGAGAGAGAGAGAGAGAGAGAGAGAGAGAGAGAGAGAGAGAGAGAGAGAGAGAGAGAGAGAGAGAGAGAGAGAGAGAGAGAGAGAGAGAGAGAGAGAGAGAGAGAGAGAGAGAGAGAGAGAGAGAGAGAGAGAGAGAGAGAGAGAGAGAGAGAGGAGAGAGAGAGAGAGAGAGAGAGAGAGAGAGAGAGAGAGAGAGAGAGAGAAAGAAGAGAGAGAGAGAGAGAGAGAGAGAGAAGAGAGAGAGAGAGAGAGAGAGAGAGAGAGAGAGAGAGAGAAGAGAGAGAGAGAGAGAGAGAGAGAGAGAGAGAGAGAGAGAGAGAGAGAGAGAGAGGAGAGAGAGAGAGAGAGAGAGAGAGAGAGAGAGAGAGAGAGAGAGAGAGAGAGAGAGAGAGAGAGAGAGAGAGAGAGAGAGAGAGAGAGAGAGAGAAGAGAGAGAGAGAGAGAGAGAGAGAGAGGAGAGAGAGAGAGAGGAGAGAGAGAGAGAGAGAGAGAGAGAGAGAGGAAGAGAGAGAGGAGAGAGAGAGAGAGAGAGAGAGAGAGAGAGAGAGAGAGAGAGAGAGAGAGAGGAGAGAGAGGAGATAGAGAGAAAGAGAGAGAGAGAAAGGAGAAGAAGAGAGAGGGAGAGAGAGAAGAGAAGAGAGAGAGGTGGAGCAGGAATTTGCCACCAAACCCTCGCGGACCGTCTTTTTTAGCCATGTGTCGTAAAATTGGCTGCCGATCTTTTTGGCGGTGATGTCATCCCGGGGACAGGTGTGACCTCCGGCGGCAGGGGTAGAGGCGACGGGGTCAGCCCCGGTCCAGCGGGCGGCCGGCAGGAAGAGTCGAGTTTTGTTCAGCTTTCGCCCGGTCCGGCGTGGGGATAGGCGGTCTGGCGCCATTCCCGGGGGAAGTGAGGTAGTCAACGCGGCGGGCCAACTCGGACACGCGCTGATCGACTGATGTGCAGGGGATGCTGGTGGCACTACAAAAACCTGCGAAGTGTCTGCACAATGCGGTCCTTCACGTATGGAGTGGGAACAGAAAGCAACACACGACATTATCCACCTTTCTAGCTATAAAACCAACCTTTAACATACAAACATGCTAACATGCATGCATGCATGCTAGCAAGATTATAGAGCTTCTTGCACACCTCGGGCAACCTCATTGAAAAAGACAGATCCTATTGCGTTACTTGTGAACCGGTGCTGGAGCAGTTTTCAATCTTCAAGAAGTGGATAATTTGTTTCAGACTGCAAGGATCGAAGTATGCATTAGCAATCCAACGGTGACCAAACTCTGGTCAGGCAGGAGTATCAGTACGGTCAGCTTCTTTAAGTTGGGGCTGCAATTCTTCGCGAATGAAAGTATCTGAGACGCCTTAGATATTATTGATGGGTTATTTGACAAAGTTATGCACAAATAGCAAAGCCGTTGTTTAAACTCATTCTGTCCCGTGTGACAGAATGACTAAGGAAAATATGGAAGCGCGCAGAAAGGAGATATTGAAGCTGAGGTTTTGTGGCTGGCACAAGCCGCCTACCCGCAATATGGCATCATTCTACATTTATAGCGGCCTGCGCAGCCGATGAGCAAGTGAAACAATGCGTGTGATTGCGTCCTCCCCTGGCTACCACGGATACGCACCGGTGTATATCTGGCGCAATGCGCACTAATTGGCATGGTCGCTAATGACACATGATTGTCAGCGGTCTTGGTGGCCTCCAGGGAATGTCCTGCCACATACTCATTATCATCGACATTATCATTTACATCATCATCATCATCATCGACAGGTGCGTCAACCAGGACCGGAAAGACTGTATGCTGGTGAGCGAGGCATCTGGAAAGATGGAAAGATTAGCGTTAGGCGTCACTGCGGCAGTGATTTTATATACGAAGTGGGATAGCTTGGTCGTGCATCATCACAGACTTCCTTTCTCTTTCAAGCCTCACCATCTCCACAGTTTAACATGGCCATGCCCAGCTCAGTCGAATGAAGACGAAATCGGACCGAAGCTCGGGCATCAAATAGAAAGATGTGAAGAATCACGCTTCTGCTCTTCTGCTGCTACCACTGCCGGGAGCAGGCCGAGGCTGGTATGAGCCGGTTACGACAGGTGAGGCAGCACCTCACCACGGATGTTCTTGCAAATATTGACGCGCATCACTCCCTGGCACATGTGGCTCGTAGAACAACAACTCACAAGCTGTGTAAGCATCAGAGCCGACAGTGTTCTGGCATGTTGACAAGGACGCAGAAGCCGTTGCGTTCAATATCGTTCAGATCCGTGCATGCGGCCGCGCGTCGACAGCCAAATGACATCACTTCTTCCGTCCGTCTTCGGCACGTGATCCAGGTATTGCATTAAGCATGCAAACGAGCGCAGTCCGTAAAAGTCGCTGGGCTCAGTGAAGGTCATGAGCCGTGATCCATCAGAGGGCGGGTGCAATAGAATGCATTATGACTTCAAAGTTTCACTGTTACCAGGTGAAACTTTTGGAGCCGGCGTCCATTTCTAACGTTCAAAGGTCCCCGTACAATAGCGCTAATGACAAGGTTAACAGTTCACTGCGATTCAGTGGAGGTGCAGCGGCACGTGGCTGTATTTAATGTGGCTGAAATATGCATAAAAAGTGTTGCGCATAATTCCAAATCATACGGGCGTCCTATCACTTACGCTTTTACGAGAGTACTTAAACACTTACGTATTATTCGAAATAAAGGACTGGATAGGCCTAACAAGATGCTTCAGAAGTTTCTTCTAAACGGCAGAGCAGAGCACATGCAATCACAACGGCATGCAATCACATCCCGTGGTGGTTTTCTCAGAAGGCAAGCGAAACGCTGGCCCCACTTCCCCGCACTAGCCCAACCGCGCGTTCAAAGAGACACGCTGCTCACTAAAGGCCCGCTCGATATTTGAATAGACGCTCATATCGCCACGGGCTGTTGCGCCCCAAAATAGGCCGCCCCATAACTCGTGCTGACCAGATGAGCCGGCGGGGCCATTGGGACCGCTGCCCTGGAGCGACGCGACTCTCATAACCTGGCCAGGCAGCTCAGGAAACAGGAACGCGGCGGCGCGTGTCAGAGGGTTACGGGCGACGCACGCCGCCGGCCGGGAACCCGTGCATACATGCATGCCAGACAGGCGCCTGGAGCCCCAAACAAAATGCCAGGATCCGATCTCAGGATCCCATTGACATGGAGCCGTACGGGGCTTTGGATCCACCCCTGGGATTCAGACGCATATTGGATGCATGTCACATGCCGGAGGTCCACGTTGGCTACGCTGTAGGACGTTCGGTGGAGAAATTAGGTCGTGCCCGCTCTTCTCCCGTAAACAACGCATGCTTGCGGCACGGTTTCAGGTGGCTGAAACTGAGATGACTAAGCCAGCCCGCCACCTGGTAGGGTGAGCGGAGCCTAGGGCATTGCAGGCATCCCAATCGAACGTCGCGGGCGAGTCCGGCACATGGCTGCATGTGGCCAAGATCGCAACCAGGAACTTCGTGCGAGAATCTCTGGGTTCGCAGTGTTCCATCTGCTGCACGCGCTTTAAAGGGATTGTTCCACATTTGTATGGGGCTTTGAATTGAAAAAGCCATCTTGAAGATCGTTCGGTGCAGTTCACAGCCCGGCCCATTTCAAGACCTATAACCTACCTTCCTACCAACCTACCTAATGCCTATAACCCACCTATAATCTATCTTCTAAGCTGCACGCCCGCGAAGATGTGCAGACTATTTCTACAAGGACTTTTTTTAAGGTCATCCAGGCATCCGCAACGCCATAATGACGCTATCAAAGTCCCGCCATTCCATTAGCCATGAGGCGAATCAAGGCCAAAAGATATAGTTGCCGAATTGTTCATGCCAGGCATTCGTGAGCACCATTTTCAGATGCAACGGCCGTCAATTGGCTTTCAGTCGATGTTGTGCGAGCTTCGATAAGGTAATCAAACTATGCCGAATAGAGGAGCCTATTTGTTAAAAAGTGATATTGTGTTGTCTGTATCAGTCTTCTACTTAAACGCATACGAATAGCTATATGTAAACTTGCTTCATCACGTTTGATGCTTGCTTCAATATCTTCACATGAAGAACGTTTCCTTCAATTTTCGCGATCTGCAAGCAGCAACAGCAGAGCAGCCTCGGCGACACGCCTAATCGACCCTGCTTCACACCGCGTCCCCCGACACTCCCCCCCCCCCCCCCCGTCCGCTTACTCTGCGTCCTCCGCGCCCTCCCCGTCCACTTACTCTGCGCGAAGCCGTTGAACTTGCACCAGAAGCTGCCGAGCGGGTAGTCGCGGTTGCGGGAGATGTCCTGCACCAGGTGCACCCACATGCAGAGCACCAGGATGCTGATGTCGGCCACGGCGAGGTTGACCAGGTAAGCGTTGATCGCTGATCGCATGCGTCGTGTGGTGGCCACGATGACGATGACGCCGACGTTGCCGACGAGAGAGCCTAAGAAGACGACGGCGTAGAAGAAGATCTGCGGGCGCGGAGTGAGGCGTGAGGAACACGACTTGTAGAGGCGGAATCCGCCGAGCAGAGCACGAACTGCGGTCACGGAGCACACCGTGAAAAATATACTCCCAGACGGGGAACCGGCCGAGGAACACAGTCAGTGAAAGCGAAACGCGTGCCGTGGAACGCAACTCGCATGCGCAGAAAGCACCAATCAGGACGGGAGTTTACGGATATAGAGCACATGGCATGGAGCGCAGGATGCATGTGTGTTTAGATACATACTAGGTCTTTGGGCTTGTCTTTATTACGAAATAGAAGCACAAATTGATCAGGTAACACGATGCACAAAGTGATGAGGTGCGTTTTTTCACCGGATGACAAAAAATATAAGAACTGACACGCTATTTCCGATCCCGAGCACGCCATTGACGTGGGGTGAAAATTTGGGTTCAAATAGAGACGAAATCTTTCAGACAATCAAGTTTTAATCGAGACATTACTGGTTAAAATCGGCTCCAAAGATCTATGGACTTCAGGGAAAAGGAGAGGAGTGGGTGGAGATGGGGAGGGGTAGGCCGTCTTCAGCGACCACAGAATACCTGTTTTTCTCCCTGGTGAACTCCCAATTGTCCGCGTACATCAGCCAAGCCACATCAGCTCTTTTCATGCTGACATTATAACGCGCCTGGGTGATCGGCTGAATACGACACGCCTAGTTGGGAGGAGAGTCAATGTGCTCCCCCTACGCATCAACAACAAAGAGAGGCAGACAAAATTCACAGGGTATGCAGGGCTCTATATGAAATCTTAAGCGTCAAGTCTTGGGTCTCCGGGCAGCAACATTTCCGCCTTGTGATGAAGAAATTCGACATGAGCGTCACAAGCCATCAACCAGGTAAGCTTGTTAGTGAAAATAGTTGGTTTCGATCTTGCGATTCGTGTGAAAATCCCGCTTGTTTTGAGTTGACCTGATATTCACTTCACCATCACACTTGTCCTTGTCTTCATGCTTGTTCTGATATGCCCTTTATACATTACCCAATTAGTTGTGGTCACGATTGAAATGTCTTCTTGTCCAAGAAACCATTTCAGAACTATATAAGCTCGTCTAACACTTCGTAGTCGCATCAGCTTGAAAGTTTCTCTAAGACGCTCCTTTGATGACAACCATGGCCTACACTTTACCGCTACAGGTCGATGATCTTGAAAGGTATACCTGTTTTTATACCAAAAGGGCAGTTGTTGAATCGTCAACAAGAAGACAAAGATTGGCGCCCCGACTCTGCACAGTATGGAGGCTATTCGGGAAAAACTTAGGACATATTTCCGATTCCCACTCGAACGCGTATTGTTATGCAGGATCCTAATCTGGTGCTAAATCTGGCATGCCAGAAAAGTGGAGTAAATAGGAGCGAAGCCCACAGAATATTAGATCTCTAATAAAACAGCCGGGAGATTTTACTACGGAAACATTTCGTTTTCCACCAACGTGTACGTATTCGTCACTGCCTTTGCGGTTCATCATAATTTATCCCACTGATTTCATTTTGCAAGACGCCTAAGTTCCAAATGGTCAAAAAATGCCTTTGCACGTTTCAGTCAAACATTAAGCGCCAATGCATGCCATGCATTTTGCAACAATTCGTACAATTTTATTCTTGTGTTTGGAAATCCATTTTGGACTAAGGCGGACACAATCATTACAGTGGTGCATGCATTACGCTAAGCTATTGGCAACGGGAATTCTAAGCAGAAGAGCATCCCGAATGTCTTTCAAGGGAGTGTTCCTGCCTTTTGGGGAACATTTCAAAAAAATCCAGTGAAACCTCAGTACCAGTTACGTCAATGATAGCACTGGGTAGTGCCACTATAGCACCGTCAAGACATAACGAATATATCTTTTAGACGAAATGCTGTTAGCGCTTCATGGGCGTAGGAACAGGGAGGGGGGGGGGGGGCCATGACCCCCCACTTTTCAAGGAGGGCAGCAGTGTTAACTGCCTCCCCAATTTTCAGATTAAGATTGCGTTTAGCTTTCTTTTGCACTACATTTAACATACATGCCGATTTGCTTAGTTCACCAGCCATCATCCTCAACATGCGTCACCTTTTCCGTTTGCTTATTGGCCAGCGCTTTATATCACGGTCACAGGCCGAGGTCGCGCGGCCCATGGAGACTGCAACGCCGGGCGTCGAGGCCGTTGTTGTTATGACTCGCGAGTGCGCATGCTCAAAACCATATTACATGTTTTTTTTATCAGTAATCAATTCTGACTGAATCTTGAATATCTTAAGACGAACATGGATTAGGCATGTTAATGCAAATTTGGGACCCCATTCTATCTGCAATCTACGTTCAGAGAGGATTCAATATATCTGAAGAACACATAAAAAAACATAAAACGGTAGTCTATGCGACAATTATTTGATCATCTGCGACAATCAGGCATGTTGTTGCGTCAATGAGGGTTGCTGTGCTGATGCGAGGCCAACTGTGCGGGTCAGAAGGCCTCCCGTGTCAGGGAGGGCAACAAAGTAAATATGATATATCCTTCTCATGGCCTCCTCATCGACCAGAAGATCCCACCCCGTGTCGCTAGAATGACAGCCAGAAGACAGTTCGCGATGGGACGGAGTGGTCCTTCAGCCCTTGACCGGAACTGGTAATCCGCCCATTGCGTTTTACTTAAAGCCCCTTGCGTTCCCTTGGCCGGAAGGACAAAGAGGTCTCATTATTGGTGAGTAGAGTTCTCATTTTTGTTGAAAAGAGTGGGTCGAAATGAATTTTTAAAAAAAACCAACAAGGTCATCACATGTTTGCTTGGGAATGTTCATTCTTCAGAATGGATTGGTGAAAAAATAACATTAAAAGGTTTAAACATTCCCGCCCGCAGCCTCGAGAGCAAGGGCAGCGATGGCTTGAACTGCAGCTTCCGCAAAACCAAACGGCGTCGGGCCACTGCGAGTGCCACCAGACTGGCAGCGCCGTGTTAATCTGTCTTTTGGACAGCTTAATAGTTGCAGAAACACGAAAAATAGAGATTTTGCCCTAACTCTTCCAGTTCCACCACCAGATTCCAGCACCACTCTGCGGTGCTTTATGGGCCAATCCGTTGTTATCATCGGTCTAAAAATCGCACACATGAAATATGCGCCCAGACTGCCTGTAAATGTAGGATTTGATGTTCTGAAGCGTTCAAACGTGCTTCTTTCATACTCATCTGCACACTGGCCACGACTCAACATAAACTGCTGGACCGACGCTGCGCGGCCTGCGGAGACTGCAACGCCTGGCATCGAGGCATTTGTTACCAAGACTTGCGAGTGCGCATGCTCAAAATTACATCACACAACTTGTCCTACTAATCGATTTAAGTGTTTAAAGGTTTTCGTTTCAGAGGCGTCATCATTTTCGTCCACCGGTAGGCCACGGCGAAAAGTCGTCCGCTGGACTAACGCTCCGCGGACTATGGAGACTGTAACGCCTGGTGTCGAGGTTTTTGGTGCGAAGATTTGCGAGCGCGCATGTTAAATATTACGTTACATAAATTGCATCACTAATCGATTCTGACTGGATGTCAAACACGTCCAGACAAACACTGCTTGGCCGTGTTAAAACACATCGTTGACCACTCAACCTACAACCAAATTTGTATCCTCAAATTTTGATAAAACATATCTAGCTATAATTAGCCTTTGCGGTGTCCTTAATGTCTGTAAAATCCAGATATAACATTCTGACAAAGCTTCTGAAGTCTGTCGGCTTATAAAGAGCCCACTAAACCATTGTAAATTAACGGTACCAGTGATTTATTTCATGTGGCCGTTCAACGCCTGATTTCTGCAGTTTATTGACCTTAAAGATACAAACAATTGATCTCACGGCAGCCTCCCGTTTCTGCTTTGGTTGCAAGGTAAAAATAACAATGAAACGAAAAAAGTCTTGTGCTCCCGTTAGCAAGGCTTTGGTTGCGCCCCTGCCTACACACAGAAGCAGATCAAGTCCTCTACATTGACGGATGGGCAATTAAATGTCTCTTGGGCCAGTGCATACCTAAGGCAGGCAGCTGCCCAGAGATTTCTTATAAGGAAACTAGTTCGGAAAAAGATACTGTTGCAGGTGTCTAACGTGTTTTACACACCAATTAGTAACAATGCTGATTCAGAAATGTGCAACAAAACAGCCATATGATCAGTTCGCAATCAGTCATGTGGGAGACAGCCGAGCCTGGGCAGTGGTCGCCGACGGCGGACGAGAGCTGGGCTAACATAAGGAATATATGGCAGAAGAGCCTTCATTCTATGGCTCGGTTGTTAAAGGAGGATCTCCAGTTTTGTGGCTTTTGTGACAGTGTTTTGGCTGTGTCAAGCTTCCAAATTTGTTTCCGCCTAAAATGCTGCGACGAGCCTCATCTCTTGAAAAGCAGCCAGCGAAATGAAGACGTATGAAAAGTCTGTCGCACTGTGAGCCATTGACTCACGTTCAAAATTCTCACCAGCCTATGTCCAGGCCGTATTTTGGCATCTACCTTGTGAAGGCAGATGCCTCCTCAATGACCTAAAATGCCTAACCGCTTGTGGAATTTCGCGTCCCTAGGGAAGACAATGTTGAAATAAACGAATAAACCTGGGAATCTGGATAGCCTTATCTGACGAAGGACATAAATGGGTCGAATAGGCAAGATTGTGCACCAGTGAGAAACAGCTCTGGATGCATGTCTAGCATAGCAGCATCACATCGGAATGAAGAGCGATAACAACCGCCATCTCTAGCCCCCCCCCCCCCCCCCCGGTCATCGGGCTCGCTTTCCAGACAAAATCCTGAAGCACGCCCTGAGCTTGGCCCCACTTTTTGAAACGTTCTTACGCCTATCCAGCGCTTGACACATCACTGCACCTTTTCTCTGTTGTTGTCGCGACCACCACCATCATGATAACCGCTGTGGAACTCCATCTGGTACGAATAAAAAAGTTGTGATTGGCCCGGCGGGTGGCACGTGCCTGTTACCGAGAAACGCGCATTGATCGAAGTTTCAACCAGTGCCTCGCTTTGGGGCAAATGATACTACCATTCCCAAAGCCAAAGTGCGCCCCGAAAAGAGTCTCTGCGTCATCGTTAATGACATAGGGGGAAAAACCAAAGCCATCGTACAAGGTCGCGTTGAAATCGCGGGATATTAGCTTCATGTTCTTTCTTGTCTAAACAGTGTTCCGAACTTGCACAGCTCTTATTACATATACATTTTGACGCGTTATCGTGTTGCAAACATTATAGAACATACGTTGAAAAGGGCAAGGCAGATAAACTGTATTACTTTCCTAGTAATGAACAAGGTGTCAAATGAGATTTCTCCTTCAAGGCTACCTTACTCCAAATCAAAATTTTGAACTTTTTAGGATTGCGAGAAAGCGGGTATTACCGATGAAATTGTGAGCGTCATATCGCACAATATGCGAAAAGTACAAAAAGGTGTCTTAGTCCCTTTAATGACCCAGCGATAGACGCGTGAAAAACAACATCGCCAGCAAAAGTTCTGTATTAACACATCAGCAACACAGGACATGTCAGCAGCAAGAGTTCGAACCAACTCTGGGCCGTCCATGCTGTATAAAGAACCGCGTGCTGACATTTGGGGGCTGTCTGTTGGACGCTGGACAGCGACACCAAATGCATTAAACAAGAGGGCGCCGGTGCTGTCAGCATGCTGCCTGCGCCCCTGTCTCTTGACGCACTTACAACAATGCTGTGCAGGGAATAGAGTGGCTCAGTTTTGCAGAAGGCACTCATAAGCTAGGCTGTCTGTTTGGCGAAAAACTGCAACTACCCTGCAGGCATTTAAAGCACACTAGCAACAACAAGCAAGCAGCCTGGAACCGTTTCAGCTCGCCAAACCACTCGGACCCGTGATCTCCACAAGACGGCAGTCAGCACGCGCAAGAATGAGGACTTCTCACGCAGGCAACAACGCTCGTCGCATTCCACTCAGGTCGCGTGACAGTAAAACCACCTCGGAGCAATTACCCCGCTGTCGTGGAGGGTCTAGTTGATGGTGATGGGGGTCCGCCGAGTCAGCAGAAAAATCTCGGCACCGCATAGTTAGATTCCAGAGACTTTTCCAGAGAGTTCTATGACATCCGGGATTTCCTGCCGCAAGCACTACGCGCACGGTGGGCAGGTCGACGTGGTGTCTGGGTGCCAACTGGCAGCGCAAACTTCATGCTGAGTGCGGGACGGGGACGTACGTTTCGACAGCAACATTGTCGGGCTTCCCCTGGGATGTTTGCTGACATTATTTGAACTAGAAAACGCCCGCTGCCGAGGCTCGAGGGCAACCGGTGCATAGACGCTCCATCCGTATTGTTCGTGCTCGATGTTGCCATTAGACATACCGAGCAGCTTGAGAGATTGCTGACGCCTCTTGGCGTGAGATTATTGGTATCAGGATAGTACCCTTCAGCAAATGTCGCGTCACCTGACACGCCTGACACGCCAGCTGGCACACCTCACCTGACACGCCTTCCCCGCCAGTGTTTCAATGTTCAGCCACTTGAGTGCCAGGGATGTCAATATTTATCATATTTTGACACCCCGGCTTATCGTTCACTGCCTACTGCTGCACCTTGCTCTTAATCAAAATCGGCCACGCAACCAACTTGGCCCAAGCGCCCGTTGCGCAAAACCGGCCCAAATCGCATCGAACCAGGCAGTGGTCGACCCAGCATCTAGGCAGCTCAAGCTTGACAAATGGGCCGGGCAGGTCAGGTGTCTGGGTTCGGGGTCAAAGGGCAATGGATTAGCGCCAACGAATTTCGTGCGGAGGCTGCCGCAGAACCAGGATTCTGCTAACATGAATTAATGTTTACATTTTGAACATCCCTCTGTACAAATTTCGGAACGATATTTCCTTCAGGAATTTAGACAATATGTGGAGTTGCCAAGGAACGATGCTTGACAAAAATTACCATACTCATTTGGTGATATATAACCACAATAGCCAGATGACAGGGCAGTGAATGCACGGCAGGGTGGGCACAATCGATAGTGTTGCTATCCATATGAGCTTGATAACCAGTCAAAG
Organism: Pollicipes pollicipes; assembly: GCF_011947565.3. Classification (NCBI taxonomy): domain Eukaryota; kingdom Metazoa; phylum Arthropoda; class Thecostraca; order Pollicipedomorpha; family Pollicipedidae; genus Pollicipes; species Pollicipes pollicipes. The sequence continues at coordinate 23,882,656 of NW_023596805.1, read as the reverse complement.
CCTGCTCTGCCAAATCCAATGGTTTTAGTGTTCAATGCCCATAGCCAATGGTGCTATGTCCAGCAACACTAACGAAACATTCTTTATGAATGCCGAGTGGACAAATGTATTTATTGGTATTCCTGGTCACACCTATGCAACACCGTGTGAAAGCCGGCAACGCTACAAGTCCTGTGCGTTTAAAACACAGGGTCATTTCTAAAAACAGAATACCTTGGCTGGCTTCGCCATTTTTACGTCTGACCCAGATTATCATCACAGATTGCTTCGTAAAAATACATGAAAGAAAATAGTCTCTAGACACTGACTCGTACTGTAGGTTTCTGTGCTAGTTACCTATGACAAGACGCGACTTTATATCCAAGGAAAATGTCCCATCATTGGTGGTCTTTCACATCACCATAATGATCGTACGTGTAGAAAAGTGGAAAAATGTTCCGAACATATCTTTTTCTTCAGCGCTTTGCTTACACAGCTAACTTTTCCAGCCGTCGGTAGGGGATATCAGCGCTGAGAAGGGTTTGAGATCTTGGGCTGCTGGTGCACCGCTGCCACAGTGTTTGGCCGCCGGTGTAGCGCAGTCTGCATAATTGGAGCTCATCCTATTCGCAAGAGCTGAAGTTCCCGTCAGTCGCTGGAGCTGATGTCGACACCGGTCCCGCCGGCGTGGATTTAAGCTGGCGGGGATGGTGGTGAAGCCGGTGAGCCTAGAATGCTTCACTGGGAGCACAATTTAACGCGCTGCAGGTCAGGAAGATTTCTTGCATGCGTGAAACAGAATCGCACGTCCTCGACCTGTATAGTTTATTCCCAACCTCGAATTTGGACTTGTCCGCCTTGTTTGCGTACCAATTATTAAATCTAATGATGTGATCAGGGGAGCGTGACCCAAGGCCACTACCTGGGACTGCCTCTGCTTCTGGGTCTGAGGTCTGCTGTCTACAGGCCCAAATAAAGCTATGGGGCTCTCAGTATATGTGAAGTATGTGGCCACAAGACTACACACACCTATTTTGCTGTTTGACGACCATTATTGTGAGGCCTGTCTGGCCTTGCTAGGGCATCTTTGTTATTTTGCATGTTACGTGCAGATAAAACCTAACACTGAGCACCTCTGTATATTCATAAACACAAGTCCTGAGTTTTGTATTTGTTTAATAGGAAAAGTCTGTATTGATAGCCTTAATCCTCGTAGAATAACCCGGATGGTGGAGAGATAAATGTGATCATTTGGCAACATGACTTCTTGAAACGAATATTAGACTGATATTCGTTTCGATAAAGGCATGTAGCCCAAATGTCATGTCCATCTTACCATTCTCTTGGCTATTCTACGATGAATAAGACTATTAATACGGTCTTATCTTCATGCATAATGCTTCTCGAAAATGCACTTACGAACTTACGTAATTTTGTTTCGTAAGCACAAATTACAGAACGATGCCATGCTGTCAACGGCAACTATAAAACAAAAAAATATGCCGCTGCTGGAACGCAGAGATGCTTGGGTCACCGGCTGGCAAAATAGATCCCATATTTTGGACCTATAGACGACGCTGATGCTACTCAACTTTTAGGATAACGTGGGTCCAGACCACCACTCCATTCAAGCTGCTGCCCCCGAGGCGCCAGCTTTGGTCACAAACGGCTTATTTTTAGCATGTCTCCGACTGATCGATCGCTTTCTCCTTCACTTCATAGAGCCTTCGGCCAGCCGTTCCCTTGAAATGTGTGACGCGACTCATCTCCGTCTTCAGGCTGCGTGCCCTGGGGCAATAAGCTGCGCGAGACGTTTCAGGCTCTCCCAGATGCCGTTCTTGGCATGGTCGGAGCGGTGCATTTCAGCTGGAGGCACCGGCTGGTCGATGTTGGCTTCCGGCGCTCCGATGTTGAAGACTCTGTCTTGACCCTCTCCGTTTGTGTGTCGAGGACAGGCGGCATGTTGAGATTTTTTCTTAATTCTTGGTAAATATAGATAGCTAATAACTGATGTCAGTATCAAAGGAGCAGTAATCTGAAGGCATATCTGGTCCAGCGTCTGCAAGGCTAGCATTTTGACCGGCTTTAAGTCGTCTCCAGTGACTCATTGTCAGAACAGTGACTCATTGTCTACTTGGTGACATCCAGCACAAGATAGATGGACAGGGCATTGTTTTCCAGGATGGCGAGCCTTGATCAGCGTCTCAGATGCCCAGCAGCTCGGTCGAGATGGAGATGCCTAACGACAGCGGCAACGTAAGCTTCCTGAGTCAATCGAGGGTTCGTTGGGGTGTAGCTTTGTCACCTTGTTCTGCAAACTGGCATACTGAATTCGGATGGAGTGATTTAGAAACACCGCTTTTTCAAAGGGAATCACGAAGCACGTCGTCGCACATGCTTATGAGGCGCATCGGCCCTGTTGGCCATATTTACGCTCAGTGACATTGGCGCGACCGAGATCGAAACTCAGGTTTCCCCCATGGGAGTCATTACGGGATCCACCAGGCCATCACGCCCCCTCCTTGAAATACGACAGCGGAACGTGCCGGTTACGACCTTGTTTAGGTTCAAGGTAACACGCCTGTGCTCTCCGGCTGGTGTGATAAGGGCGCACCAACACGCAAATGTAGCACAGACATGTTCACAAGCAAACACTTCTGAAACATGAACATTCGACATGTTAGGAACGCCGGCGCGAGCAACATCTAGGCAAAGGTAGCACATTGGATCGGGCCAATAAACGCTGGCGTCCCACGTCAACCGCTCTATTCAACTCCATTCTTATTCCAAACCTGACTGCCTTACCTTGACGATATGTTCAGCCTGAAGCTCTGGCAACGGTGGCATGTCGTCATTAGAGAAGTTGTAGTTGCCAAACATATCGCTGGTGAAGTTCGCACACACCCCGGCTTCTTCTAAGGACGTGTTCATGTTCTGAAAGAGAGTGCATTAGCATATGTCATGAATCGTCTTGGCAGGTGATTTTATTCCACTCACATTAAATGAGATTTTGTCCATTATTCAACAGGTTGGCATTACCATCAATTTCAATCCATAACGTCACGCTGTCATTGCCCGTGCCATGAGATGGGGGATGCAGATGGAGCCCAATGAGCGAGCGATGCTGATTTCGGAGAGAGAGAGAGGAGAGAGAGAGAGAGAGAGAGAGAGAGAGAGAGAGAGAGAGAGAGAGAGAGAGAGAGAGAGAGAGAGAGAGAGAGAGAGAGAGAGAGAGAGAGAGAGAGAGAGAGAGAGAGAGAGAGAGAGAGAGAGAGAGAGAGAGAGAGAGAGAGAGAGAGAGAGAGAGAGAGAGAGAGAGAGAGAGAGAGAGAGAGAGAGAGAGAGAGAGAGAGAGAGAGAGAGAGAGAGAGAGAGAGAGAGAGAGAGAGAGAGAGAGAGAGAGAGAGAGAGAGAGAGAGAGAGAGAGAGAGAGAGAGAGAGAGAGGAGAGAGAGAGAGAGGAGAGAGAGAGAGAGAGAGAGAGAGAGAGAGAGAGAGAGAGAGAGAGAGAGAGAGAGAGAGAGAGAGAGAGAGAGAGAGAGAGAGAGAGAGAGAGAGAGAGAGAGAGAGAGAGAGAGAGAGAGAGAGATAGAGAGAGAGAGAAAGAAGAGAGAGAGAGGATAGAGAGGAGAGAGAGAGAGAAGGAGAGAGGAGAGAGAGAGAGAGAGAGAGAGAGAGAGAGAGAGAAGAGAGAAGAGAGAGAGAGAGAGAGAGAGAAGAGAGAGAGAGAGAGAGAGAGAGAGAGAGAGAGAGAAGAGAGAAGAGAGAGAGGAGAGAGAGAGAGAGAGAGAGAGAGAGAGAGAGAGAGAGAGAGAGAGGAAGGGGAAGTAGCTCTCACTAATCCGGCAGAATATGCTTTTCTTCTAGACCAAAATAAAATGACACACCTGTGCTTTTGCCTCCGCCTCCGCCCTTTCCCCTGCCTCTGCCACTCCTTGTCTCTGCCTCTGCCTCTGTCTCTGCCCCTGTCTCTGCCTCTGCCTCTACCTGTGCCTCTGTCTGTGCCTCTGCCTATTTCACCCGCGTAGGTGCCTACAGCTGCCGTTTACAGGCACACGCCACAGCCGAGCCGGTCGGCCACTGTGCTCGACCTCCCGCCCCAAGATGCTAAAACCAGCGTGCACCTGTCACCATTAATCAAACAAGTGGCGCCATCCACCCACGGCAGCCACAACAAAACGCCTGATTTGCTGGGCGCGGTGGTTTGGCCGCGGTGGGAGGAGAGAGCACCTGTCGATGCTGGGCGTGGTTGTTTTGCGGCGGTGGGAGGGGAGAGCAGCTGTCGGGCGCGATCGGAGCCGGCGTCACAGGCCGGCAGCGCCATCGTCGACATCGACGTTTCTGCCACAACACGCAGCATAAACGCCCGGTGCACTGCGGTGCGATGTGACGATGTGATGGGATGGTGTGATGATGGTCCGGGATGCACGAACACGTGCAAAGTCACGTCCAGTGCCAGTCGACGCGAGAGCATGGCGTCTTTCCCAGTGCTGCGAGCTACTCCGTTCTTGCCGGCATCCACGCACGCTCAGCTTCGAAGCGTATCCCTAGCTCCCTAGTGCGGACACAGTCATCGGAGGTCTTCCTACCGACGCTCCCCCCCCCCCCCCCCCGTCCAGCTGGCATCGTGGGGATTGACTGACACATTAGGTCTGGGCCCAGCCTCTGTATCTGGCGTAATGCCGTATTGGCAGCACCGCCACTCTGGAAACACCGCCATATCTGGCAACACCGCCATATCTGGCAACACCGCCACTCAGACACCAGTCGGCCAGTGAATCTCGGCTAACTCAATCTCGCAAATGGAGAAGCTCGGCTCGCCACCACGATCGGCACGCGCGGATTGGGGCCGAGAGCTCGCTCTGACACCGCGGCGACGTCCCGTGCCATACAGCGACGACCCCTGTCGGCGAATCGCGAGGCACGCGCGCTGCTGTCGCGACGCGTCACGCCATGTCACGACGGGCGTCACAGTCCGGCAGAGGCGCGCCGAGCGATTGGTGAATGTGGGGCGGACTTAAGCGCTGAGTTGCTTGAGTTAGAACGGTCTTCGGAAACGTGGGATTCTCTCACAGTCTAAGAACATTTAGCGGCGCGTGAGAAATCACTTTTGCGAGGCCGGATTTGAGAATTGACCTATGTATGATAAAGGCCGCCAATGCTTATCTAGGTACAAACATGATCTTCTCATCGTGCCATTTCGCCAGGACAAACACGCCTGTTTTATAAAGGGAACGCAACGCACATCATGACGCCCCTTTTATGGATCGCCAGCGATGGCACTGGCCATACTAGCGCTTGGAAGCCATAGCGCAACCGGGAATAGAACGCGCGATCCACATGGGAATCACATGTGCCGACCACTCGGCCATAACGCCCCATAACGGCCATAACGCCCCTTCGCACACGCCTGTTTTGATCCCGTCTGTTAACATGCTCGAAAACGTCATGGTTCGAGGTCTGTACCAGGGCCGTACCGCGCCATCACAAAGTTACACGATGCATTGACGAGGGCATCAAGATGTCTGCACGGGCGAGTGTTCTGATGCTCATCTAGCGTGGAAATAACAGCATCCAAGAGATGCTTCGCCATTCCAACCGTAGAGTTTGAATGGCGGAACATTTAGTCTCATCACAGCATGTTGCGCCACCCTGAGTGAGCCGGCTCGCCATATTGAAAGGCATAACTGGTCAGTGGTGCCAGCCGCACGATGGCAGTACAAAGCTGTTGTGCTGTCTCTAGCTTGGTTGACATTAACATCGCACGTGTTTGGACAGTGACACAGGTAGCAGCTAAGTAGAAACACGACAATAAGCAGCCCATATTGCGTAAAAATTTGCCGCGTCATTCAACAAACCGATGTTAAAAGGAGTCTTCACATTAAGTTCTTGAAAGCTGCGTTTCTAGCTTCTGCACACTGAAAGGCCAGACTGCAATATGATAGGCTTCAGCGCTGCATCGTGTTTGCGCCGCTGCGCCCAAACTTACAAAAGTTGAATCGGCGCCGTGGCACCCATGCCAGCTCTCACGCCATTTATTTGCATGCGATGCTATCGCGTCAGTGAGTTTTTCTTCTTCGAAAGCTGGGGTCCCACTGCCTTCTTTAGGACACCCTTAGTTATGTAGGTTTGTTATATAGACCAATACTATGGTGCCAAGTTACAACGATGTGTGCAGGGCAGGGTTCGTGCTAGGGGCTGCAAGTCACCTCGTCTTGTTAATTCTCAATCCACCAGTGTGGAGCGGATGTTAGTTTAACTGTGACATACAACTGTATAATTGCATAATCATTTCGGAGCTTACAATTCGGCAATGAGATTGCTTGACACGGAATTGATGCAATCGTAGATGATGCAGGAATGCAAGGTGACGCGAAAGTTGTGGCAATACATACATGGGTTCTACGAGGCCCTTCAAAAAAGGAAAATAAGTCCTGGATCCGAAACGAAAAGAGATCCCTGAATCCCATGGTTCATTTGGTTGGTTCACCATGGTGGTTCATCCCATGGTTCATCCCATGGTGGCGGTTCATTGACAAAGTTCATATGATCATGTTGAATTGGCTCAAAATCCAATAACATCACAAAACAAAGCTTGCAATGATACCAAAGGTCTCAGACGATTACTCCCGAATCGTGAAATCGATCCTGGGTCCCATAAGAACAGAGATCTTGATTTAATAGGCTTGAGCCCAGAATCCGTTCAAGGTCGGGGCCGAATACGGGAGAGGATGCGATGGGAGTGAAAGAATGCATGTTTCGAGCATCAAGGTATGACAATGTATTGGTTACGTGTCATGTTATATAAAGACGAGTAGCTCTGAGATTAACTGATGCGGTTTTTTTATAGGGACATGTTCTTGCTGCAAGAGATTCGTCTGTACAACGTATTAGGAGAAAAATACGGATCCCATTGCTGATTGCATCTTTAAATGGCAAACCAGATAGGACTGGACCCTGCAAAGCTAATTTATGCAGAGCACCACCATAAAGGGCAAGCCAATTAACACAGATTAAAGGCGCAGATAATAAGGTACTATGCCAATCGTCGAACTCCATCTCCGCCGAAAGCAAGATCATTAAAATGGAAATCTTATCAGTCAGCGCCAAAGCAGGATGCTGCCGTGGTCGACAAGGCTGGCGGAAAAGCCGATGATTGATGTGCAGCGATAAACGGCGACACTATCGACAGATAGCCGCACGCGGTGGGCACTTGGCTTTGAAGCCCTTCTCCACGACCGGTCGTAAATACAAAACGATGCACCTATGCGGCGCGGCGTCACACAGCGGCAAAGGCACAAACGTGCTATCTGGGAAAAACACTGGCGAACAAGTCTGAAACGTAAAAACCAAGCACGACGCGAGGTGTGTTGAGGCGGGTGGTCACGTGCGTCGCGTAAATCTCGGTGTGATTTATTGATCTCGGGCCCGGATCTGCCCGGCGCCATTCCAACGGTGGTAGCCACATTGCGCCGAAAACGTGCCTACGTAGCTTGTTCAAGGTCGTCTGGGTCCCAAGCTCACGCCCCACCGATGCCTCAAGCATTTTCGATGTTACGAATGTCTTGCGGTCTTCCCTGGCGTGCACAGACAATGCAAATTCGAAAATGTTCATAGGTGTTCATTTTTAAGAGACATTTGCAGTGCATGTTTTTCAACCTACCCGTACTTACATGCATCAACACGAGCTTATTTCAAGGAGAGAAATGGACAATTAGTGGTTGAATTATTTGCTGCCACCCATTGCATAGAGATGTGCAGGCTGTGCAGGTGACCCTGGGTATTCAGACGCATTTACAGAAGTTTATCATAAGTTTTGCAACTGACTACCGCAGACACCTGCGTAAGATCCACGTTTTATTGTCACTGTCAACAAATTAACTTTCCCACTGTGTTTGAACAACTCATGGTACCTCAAGTGCACCTTTGGGGTTCTTAGACAAAAAGAGCGACCGAAACTCCATGGTGTATCCCTCCCACGTTGGCAAGAGCGCGGTGAAGGGGGGGGGGGGGGGGTCTGGGTCTCCTTCTCTCCTCCTACAGTCGTTTCCATCTCTAGCTTCAACACACATCATTGTGTTATGCCCTCACTTTTCTTTCCATGCGAGGGTACTTCTTTGTCCGTTTTCAATTTTTCCTGAAGTATTAGCAATTGCTGGCCGTCGGAGACATCCGGCGTGCCCGGTAGCATCCCGGACCAATAATGTCCGAGTTCTGAGTGCCGTGTCTGCCTGCTTCCACACGGAACGTCAGCGTGCCCCGGACGGTCACGGAGGTCACGACGCGTCACAGATGGACGTCATTGGTCAGCATGGAATCCTGCGTGTTGATTGGTCAGGGCTAGTGAGCAGTGCGCTAATGGTGGCAGTGTCCCGCCGCTGAACAAAGGTGGCGTTCCAGTAAGCTCCGAACGATGTTCGCAGACCCAGTGCATGCACTGCCATATCTGGTAACCTCCATGAAGGGGTTCATCTTCAAAACGTGGTAAGGCCTCTGCCCGAGTACTTATCTTTGGTTGCATTTTCTATATTATTGGTAGAGGATTCGCGGCCGGCGGCTTTTTATGAGTGTTTAATCTGGTGTTAATGTGTTAACCAGGCGTGTTTCTCACTTCAAATACGATGAATTCACGTTGATATTTGGTTCAGTCAGCTTTGGCCGGTGTTAATGTGTTACAGCCCTTATCACCATTTTCACTTTGAACAATTGGCTGGTGATCAATTCACATTTGCGACGTGAATGCGCACGTAAATCAGTCTGGGAAGACGGTAATTGCCCAATGCCCAACTCGTGACTAGGGTGATTTATCGCTCTCGTTAAGGCGCACCTTTCTCGCCGCATCAGCGGTTAGATTGCTGGTACCGCGCTGCCAGAATTTCACCTCGCGTTGTGGCCTGATCAGAGCGCCGAGAAAAATCAGCATCCTTACTAGATACCGCTATGAGGTCCAGTAACGGATGATGTTTACCTCGGGTAAAAAAAGAAATTTGAGGCATCGGCCACAAGGCAAGCATCAGCAATCCATTTTTGCTAAGGCCAAACACCCCCTCCACAGCGTATTTGTTACTGTCTCTTGTGTTTTATATCTACATATTCGTATCGATACGCGAAACAACGGCTTGTAACAGAACCCATCCCACAAACTTCATGCCCAGCAGAGTTAATGAAGATGAATGTGTATGTATGACACAGCATTCAACATCTCTTGGCACCTAGAATTAGTCGCCCTGCTTTTTCATCTTTCAAATGAACAAGTATATCAATGACAGGTTTTCAAACCTGTCAGCAAGATTTGTACGCTTACTGTGCGTACCAAGAATTGTCTCAGGCAAAAACGCATGAAACATTTTGCGATTTTTATGGCTTAGCGATCTTACGCGTAACGTGACGTGCCATTTTGAATGCTAGATCGGTCACGCAACTTCCTCTTTTTCAAAAAAGCTAATTTATTCCCGTATGCTTTTAGCACAAATGAGACAACTCACGCCTGTTTTGAAAAGCAGTGGCGAAGGCAGGAGCTCAGCGATGATTTAATAGCAGTTCCTTGCACGCCGAAGTCGTCAGTTTCTTACACTACCAACTTTTCAAATTACACTTTATACTTGAGCTTATTTGTTGCAGCTTCTATATGCTTCCCTCTACGTGACATTCTTATAACTTATTTGCCTACTTTGACTTACCTATAACACCAATAGTTTATGCATGACTGGACGTCACGTGACTAGATCTGTCCGGAATGAAGGCGACATGTCAATAGGAAATGCATGTCATGGATATCGGTTTGTGATTTGCAACACAGATGTCGTCTACCTTCCTACTATTGTTTACTTATTAAATGACGAACTCAGATTCCACGGTTTTATAGAGTTACGTGCTGAAACAAATCCGTGAGAGGAATTTGGCATTTTTTTTAGCACAAAAATGCGCAAACTAACCTTAATTGCTAAGATTCGCTATTATTTTCGGAAATGGCTGTTGCATTTTTGAGCCGCCACGCAGCGTTTTTTTGTCGCCAGCAAATAAATGGTCGCCATTCACGCGTAAGGAACCAAGCAAGCGATGATATGAGGGAAAAATGAGCCTGGGACGATGCAAACACTGTCCAGATGCAGAGTTACAGAACCAGCAACAATCCAAAGGGCGTTCAGCCAACCGATTGATGCGCCGCAGCGTCCAGCGACCACCTGATACTGGCGTGCCCAGCCTGGTTACATTGGCCATGCCAGTCCAAGTCAAATCAACTTTTTAAAGACTTTAATCCTTGAAGAGTAGCCGGAAATCACAAATTGATCTTCGGCTGCTTTCCTGCCGGTGGTCATATGCATTTCACAAAGAGTTAGCTAACTTTAACGCTTTAGACATTTCGAAGTGTTCCCAAATACAACTTGTCTGCAGTCGTTTCTGCCAATTTCTCTTCTAAGACCTTTTCTCCTGAGACATGTCTTACGAACAAGTAGGCGCATACGACAAATTGTACCTAACTTGGTGTAGCTTCAGAACGAAAGTGATGCGTATAACATGAAGTACGTGAGGTGTTATTTGACACTACGCCCATCCGCTGCATTTTACTGAGCGTATCGCCATGCATAATCAAATTGCTCGCGCGACTGGCAAAATCATAGCCCTCGAATGGTGACCGCCGCTGGGTTAAGCGCCTCACTGTTACGTTCTGCTGGATCTCAGCTCTTTCGGTGACTTCAGTCGAGGTGTAGTGCATGCCACTGCACGCGCACGCTCCTCTGCTGTAGTAAGCTGGACCGCCCCTGCTCATGTCAATGTCTGCGACTTTTGGTATCTACCACCTAGCAGGGCACTAGCAGAGGTCCGTGCCAATGCCAGATTAGCCTCACGTTCCCATCATCGTGGCGTTTCCGGAACACATCAAAACGGCGCCCCGCGTAGCAGGCGCTTATGGAAAATTGAAGCCGTGGTATCCGCCCAGCCCGCTGAAAAATGGCCCGACGGGAAGTGTGGGGAGCCTAAGAGGTGGGGTCAGCGAACCACCGTGGTGGCAACCGCCGCTCCAGATGCGGGCCAGACATCTGGTGGGCGACCCCCGAGCGGGGCGGAATGAGGTTTCAGCGCAGTTTGTATGGACGGCCTCAGAAAAAGCGTCATGAAAAGCGAAATGTTTTCACCAGATCCCCGAAGGAAACGAAAATGGAACGAAAAGTGCATTCTGTTCCTGAATGGGAGCCCGAAATTACGTGTTCAACGTTAAGTAAAGAAAAATGTAATACGCTATCAGATATTAATTTGATCAGACGATTAGTTCAACCTAAAGCATTCCAAACTGAGAGCCAGAAATGGCCCGTAAAATGTACCCCTTTCCATGCGAAGGTCATTAGCTTTGACTCACCGTTTCAACATGGCAGCCGACCTTGGCGTCTGTCACTGTTGCAAGGGTCTAGTGAGCTGGGACGTTTTAATGCGCCACCAGCTCGGTTAGACCAGCTGAATAAAACGAGGAGGGTTGCTGGGATTCAGCGATTTAATGCCTGCAGCTCATTGATGAGCAGCGGCTGTGGGATAATCGTGTTTACTTTTACATTTCCTCAGAAACTGATAAGGGCTACATTCGTTAAAAAAGCAATGACGTGAATTGGCATAACAAATTAAAGCAGCGAATGAAGAAAACAACATTGACAATGACATCAGCGAAGCTCCAACTCATTCCACACGACGCAAAATGAAGGGACCCACGGACAGGAGCGGGCCTGGTAAGAACACGCGGAACGGAGAGGCTCGTAGAGTTTGAACAGCTGGCCAGAAGACGCTTATTACAAATCAGGCCAGCCTGGCTCCTGGTGAAGTGCTTCGAGCATTGCAGAGACGGAACAGCCGTGCCCGGTGTCATATGTGACCTTTCGGGAGGTCAGGCGCTTCACATGCTGGTCAGGAGCAAACCAGCCACCGTGGCGGGATCAAGGAGCCGCAGCTGCCTTGTAAAACCAGCAGCGTTACACTGGTTTCACCAAGCAAACTGCGCTGTTTTCACAGGCCGCGTGCCTGTTTTCCTCTTGAATATGTTGGGGGAAATCTGTTTTACTGGGAGCTGATTTGCAAGTACCTAAAGAGCAGAAGTGCGTCCATCGTTGTACGACACTCGCATGTGGAATCCGATAACCTTAATCCCACTGAAGCTGAAGATCAAGGTGGACGGTAAAGAAGTTAGCTGAAGTACATTCCGGATGCTTATAAGCTTACTGCTGGCCTCCAAACTTGTCTAAACTTGTCTATTAGCGAGCTACGTGGACGCCATGACAAGGATGCGGCCTTGAGGCACTTAGAAGTACCTGTGCAAATATGTGTCGTCACTTCTGGCCAGTTTGAGTTTTGAAATGAAATTAGGTCTGTGAGTCTGCGGGTTGTCATTCATATAGCTTATCTACATATTGTTCTCCCTTTTTCTGCAGCAATGGGACTGCTACGTTAAATCAAATTGGTATGGTAAAACAATTGCAGATACTCAGCTACTACGTCGTTCGCAACATGGGATGCCGGAGTGCCTGAATAATGCGTCGCGATAAAAAGGATTTCCACGCCCCGATGAAACATTTGACAGTTCCTCAACGCCAAAAAAAAACTCATTTTAATTCCCTGCAAATAGCACTGGCAAGCGTCTCCATACGTCATAGCCAAGAACTGGCAATAGACGATTTATGGCACATGAAAGGCATGTCACAAATTGGCATGTCGAGACTTCGTTTAAGCCTTGCGCTTGTATCAACCTTAATTTTAATGCGACTGAGATATTTTGCAGGACATTCACTGGAGTACACTCCAGTGAATTCACCCCACCACAACGCGCTGAAAGCCTTCGTGGAATATCAGAAACGAGGATTTCTAGATTTCAACCACGGCGTTTCTGGTTACCGCGCGAGCTCCATAATTTGAAGCTCGTATTTAAGATGGGCACTGTTGTGTTTTTTGACACATCATGTCGCACCCGCCACGATGCATGCGTGTTCCATGTACTGCGCAAACGATCCAGTCATAACAAACATCGACATGAGTCAACCAGAGACAGCTCACCGATGAGCACGCAAACCTGCCAGACGCCAGTCACCGGACAGCAATCATACCCAGATCAATGCTCACAAACAGGCTGGCGGTTTCGGACAAGTCAGTAGTCACAGTCGGGTCATCAGCAGTCACAAACAGGTCAACAGCTACGGACAAATCAGCAGTGACACAAATAACCAACGAGAGGTCTGGCAAAAAGCACAGAAAAGTCAAAAGTCACGGACAGGTCTTCAGACTCGTATATGTTAGCGTTCAAATGCAGGTCAGAGCCAGCGCGGAGTAAAATGGTCGCGAACAGACAAACAGAGCAGACACATCAGCGGCACAAACACCTCAACCATCAGGCACAGACCAACAGTAGCAGGATCGTCAACAGTAACAAGGGTCGTCAACAGAAGCAAGGTCCTCAACAGTAACAGGGTCGTTAACATCAGCAGACAAGTCAGCAATCAAGCAAGTCAAAGGTAGCCCTATACTGTCAAGCCCATACACTCCCTTGTGCACGTAAACGATAAACAAACAAACAAACAAACAAACAAACAAACAAAACACACACACACAAGCATTGTAGACCCTTATTCTCCCACACACCCACACACACACAGACACACCCACACCCACACCCACCCACACGCACACACAAATGGATTTTTTGCTGGCCAAACGTGTGGCAACCGGGACGCCTCATAAATCAGGCTGATTCATGACGTCGTTGGTATCTTTAGTGACGGGATCGGGTGCAGTCAGCTGGCGTCCCTAAATCCTGCCTCGGCTGACGCGGGGCGAGCCGGGTCGCTGCCAAATATGAGAAAGCTATCCTCTTTGGGAGGCGATCAGGCTGAAGCCCATCCCCGTCGCATTGATCCAAAGACAGATTATCTGTATTTATAAGAATTGGACGGAAGCTTCAGGTCCGGACGAATACTGAAAAGGTATTGAGCGTTGTCTGGCCTCGGGGAAGGAGGCAGATTCACTGACGAAAGAGTCACGCAGATCTGCTCTGACGCAGCGGAGTAGGGCACGCTCTGACGCAGCGGAGTAGGGCGGGCTCTGAAGCAGCGGAGTAGGGCAGGCTCTGACGCAGCGGAGTAGGGCAGACTCTGACGCAGCGGAGTAGGGCAGGCTCTGACGCAGCGGAGTGGGGCAGGCTCTGACGCAGCGGAGTAGGACAGGCTCTGACGCAGCGCACTAGGACAAGCTCTGACGCAGCGGAGTAGGGCAAACTCTGACGCAACGGAAGAGCAGGAAGTGGTGCGTAAGTGCTTGCACACTGGTCGTCAAAGAAGTTGATTCCTGCCTGACGACTTCGTGAAACTCTAAGTGGTGTCTCGCAGTAACAGCGGTATGCCTCCTGATGATCTCTGGGAAGCTAACATACATACATCAGCCTTTCTCCCCAACTGATTTCGGCACTGCAATTTTCCCGCCAAGAAAATAATGCATATGCAATTTTGATTCGAAGTGCGGGAAGCACCGTCACATACTACCACAAAACGGCACACTGGCAACGGCCCGTATGGAATTAACAACAATTCTGCCTTAGAGAAATGGAGCTTATGCTTTATACCCTCAGAATCAAGAGGCTGAATACGCATTCCGTTTCAACAAGCCTTATCGACAAGGTTGCTGCCCCCAAACCCAGAGAACCTACATTACCAATAATGGGAGGTCTTTTTCGTTTTTCCAAATAGCTGGCACTTCAGCCTTTGAAGTCACAATGACCTTTGATACGGCTTTAAATGCCTGATTTCAGTTGCCATCGTTGCATGGTGATTAGCTAAATTAATGACTTCTTCTGAAGTCCACCAGCCAGCAATTCTCGAGAATATACACATGCAGACACAATAAGCGTTCAAGAAAGGAAAAACATCGGACGTGATTTGAGTGCTGCTACGTTTTTTCACCCCCTGCTCACTGGCCGCCGGTGATGGCTGCCTATTGACCTCACAAGGTCACCGACGGAAAGTACTTGGGTGGCAGGCAGGCTGATGCAACAATTGCGACCATGATGAACAATGGAGAGAATAGTCCAAGCTTTTGCTCAGTGACTGAGCTGTTCGTTGTGGAAGAGCTAGAGAATGTTCTTGTCCACGCCTTGGGGGCTTGTGAGGTCTCAGAACAACAGCAATGGACTCGGTTACGGGGAGCCGTCGAAATCGAACGTGGCAAGATTCGAAGAGGGAGACGCCGTAGAGAAGCGACACCATGCAAAAACTGGCTCTCCAGTCATCCATGAACACCGTACCACCCGGCCCGGCCCACTCCCAGTGAGTCGAATTAGGCACAATGATGCATTCAAACTTGGACCTAGAAAATAAGGCGTACAACTGATTTAACTGCCTAGAGACCCAATGTGGGACAGCCTCCAAGACTTGAACGCGTAGATGAAGAAGCTACTAAAGAACCAAGCGACCATTAAGAAGCAGGCGACAACCGAGCTCCGGCCAGAGTAAACGTCTTCAAAAAGATAGCAGCCGAGCCACGATCAGTCTAGGATACCGAGCTGCGATCACTCTAGGAGGCCGAGCTGCGATCACTCTAGGCGACCGAGCTGCGATCACTCTAGGAGACCGAGCTGCGATCACTCTAGGAGACCGAGCTGCGATCAATCTAGGAGGCCGAGCTGCGAGCTCTTTGAGACCGAACTCTGGGAGAACAGCGAGAGCAGTGAAGTCGCATTTCTTCCCCCAGTGCCTGTCCTTTCCGACGACGTCACCTCTCCGGCCTCTGGAGGGCCGCGGACGCAGGGAAAGGATGCCGCGGCGCTGATGGTCATTGTACTCCCGAGGAGCCTGAAATAGTCTAACACCCCTTCGTGAGCATCTCCGGCCAATTGCCAGCCTTTACTGCCAACTGTTAAACTGTTAAACTTCCATATACTTAACTGTTAAACTTTCATCTGTTTAACTGTTAAACTTCCATATACTTAATCGTTAAACTTCCTTCGTTTAACTGTTAAACTTCCATCTGTTAAACTGTTAAACTGCCAATTGGTAAACTATCAGGCCAGAAGCTGCTAGAAGCAGGTTTGCGCTTTAGGCAAGGGGTCTATGCGCGAGACTGAAAACGACGCTTTACGAAGAAAGACGCAAACTTGTCGGTCTCCGAGAATCTGTCTCGGCGCCGTTCAGAAGTGCTTGTGGACGTGTGGAGAAAGGGGGAGAAAGGGGAGAAAGAGGAGAGAGAAAAGAGAGAGAGAGAGAGAGAGAGAGAGAGAGAGAGAGAGAGAGAGAGAGAGAGATAGAGAGAAGAGAGAGAGAGAGAGAGAGAGAGAGAGAGAGAGAGAGAGAGAAGAGAGAGAGAGAGAGAGAGAGAGAGAGAGAGAGAGGAGAGAGAGAGAGAGAGAGAGAGAGAGAGAGAGAGGAGAGAGAGAGAGAGAGAGAGAGAGAGAGAAGAGAGAGAGAGAAGAGAGAGAGAGAGAGAGAGAGGAGAGAGAGAGATAGAGAGAGAGAGAGAGAGAGAGAGGAGAGAGAGAGAGAGAGAGAGAAGAGAGAGAGAGAAGAGAGAGAGAGAGAGAGAGAGAGAGAGAGAGAGAGAGAGAGAAGAGAGAGAGAGAGAAGAGAGAGAGAGAGAAGAGAGAAGAGAGAGAAGAGAGGAGAGAGAGAGAGAGAGAGAGGAGAAGAGAAGGAGAGAGAGAGAGAGAGAGAAGAGAGAGAGAGAGAGAGACTAGAGAGCGAGAGAGAGAGAGAGAGAGAGAGAGAGAGAGAGAGAGAGAGAGAGATAGAGGAGAGAGAGAGAAGGAGAGAGAGGGAGAGAGAGAGAGAGAGAGAGATGCAGAGAGAGAGAGAGGAGGGGCAGAGAGGAGAGAGAGACGAGGGAGAGGAGAAAGGGAGTGAGTGCCGCCAAGAGTGGAGAAAGAGGGTGAGGACAAAATCCACACCACATTTTTGCGCCTAGACGTTTGTTTGTTTTTTTATTGCCTTGTATCGCTAACGGAGCAGCACACTCCACTTACAGGCGGATTTACCTAAATATAATACAGCAAATACGCAGCACACAGCAGTACGAAAAACTAAAGCATATCATCTCGAAGCTAAGTGAAGATGCTAGAGGATTGAAGCATACTTGGTTACTTGAACTCTAAAAATGCCAAAACTGTCCTGAAAGATATCCGCGCTAGTGTTGCTTGCTAAGAAAGTGTTCACAGCGCTTGGCAGTGTGTAAAGCAGACTGCTCTATAATGTCTGCATGCGATCGCGAAGTACAGCGGGCAGAGTTCGAGAGCGTGTCGGGCGAGGCAGCAAAAGCAAAGGAAACAGCTTAACAAGACTCGAGAGTCCAGTTTACCTTGGAAGATGTTTCTCAGAAAGAGTGAATCGGGCTGCATTCTCCGTGCTGACGGATTTTAAAAATGAAGCAGAAGACTGACATAAGAAAGAAAACGATTTGCCCGATTTGGTGCGTAAGTGCTTGCACACTGGTCGTCAAAGAAGTTGATTCCTGCCTGACGACTTCGTGAAACTCTAAATGGTGTCTCGCAGTAACAGCGGTAAGCCTCCTGATGATCTCTCGGAAGCTAACATACATACATCAACCTTTCTCCCCAACTGATTTCGGCACTGCAATTTTCCCGCCAAGAAAATAATGGATATGAAATTTTGATTCGAAGTGCGGGAAGCACCGTCACATTCTATCACAAAACGGCACACTGGCAACGGCCCGTATGAAATAGTGATGTGAGAATTGATGGGTGAGTAACCGAATAAGAAACTTGTGCTGCACTGGATCGACCCGCACTGTGTAGGAATTGACCGCTCCCGTCCAGACCACGCTGAAATATTCTACAACCCATCACATGTTTGCAAAATACGCAGCCATCGCAGCGCTGAAGTTTTAGCTCGTGGCTCAGGAGCCCATGGTGAACTCTCTGAAAGGCAGCCAAATAATCAATGTAATTTGTATCCGTCTGGTATCTGTCCGAAAAGGCCCGCAAATCCGGTTTGTCCTAAATGTCTGACAAACGCAGCGCTAAAATCCATGCCCGGTCAACAGACAACGTGAAAGCCGTCGACTTTTACGCGGAGTCGTGCAAAAGCCAAGACAGGAAACGTGTCTCTCATTCGATAAACAACCTTGCGGCAGCCTTATAGGATGTCGTTAAAGGCTGCAGCGCAGGTGGCCTCTGAAGATTCCGCGTTGACCACCATGTTCGCCTCAAGGGGGTGGTTCTGTTGATATCTACGCCATTGCGGGCTGCTGGGCCCGCAGTGTTTGCCGAGACGTCCCGGCCATCTTGGCCCTGTTGGTGCTGTTAGTGACTGCGTGAAAGTTACGGTGTGCTAAAACTTGAGTATGTCTTGGTTGACTTCTCTTGGGAACCTTTGCAGATGCTCACAGCCGCGTTCAATAACGTTTGCTTTTTGTGATGGTCGTTCTTTCGCAATCTTTTCTTTCGATGTCGGCGCATGTTTTTGTCGGTTGTTGGTGCGTATCTTGGGCATAGAGTACTCGTCCATCCAGCCGCTGAGCGCAGAAGAATGGTCCGCCAGCGCATTCGGTGGACCGCGGACAGGTGAAGGTCACGAGGTCGCAGGTGGTGGAACGCCTGCGACGCCGATGCACGCTGAGATAGATTTGTCCATGCTAGACTGGGTGAACCATGGGTTACGCGTGGTTCTACTGCGTATTGAGTTTTTACGGCTGTGTAGCGTTTTTAGCACGGTATTTTGATGGCGGGGCCGTGTGAAAATCGTGTCACCTTTGTCGCTTGGTGTAGTACGGTGTGCTAGCTCAATGACTTTGGCGTCAGGTGCAATTTGCCGCCTCAATTAGCTTGATGGGTAATCAAAGAGACCTAAGAGATACGGATGCATTGAGTGCTAACTATTTCATCCGATTAATTGTGCATTCGCAGACCTTCAGCGTCGTTGGAGCCCTTGAGGCTGGGCTGTGTCAATTTGTCAATGTCAATTGTGTATGCTTCTTTCAAACCAAGTTCCCCAGCCGTGGATGAAACACATCGAGTGGAAACTAAGGGAGAGAGTTGGGAACTGCTGGGAGTGAGTCACAGCTCCCGCTGACGCACAGACGCGGCCCTATTTCAACTTAACTTAACTTAACATTAACGTAGGTTTCCCGGTTAAGGGGTGGGCTCAAGTCTGGGCCCCATGCCATGCGAGTGAACGGGTCTGGATCCATTGTCCTGGGCCCGAGCCAGGCTGGGCTGGTTGTCTGGGGAGTAGAGATGCGTTCCACTCGAGCTGAGTCATCAATGAACACATGAGCCATTCTCTTTGGGTGAGCTGCGGCATGGACCGGCTCGTTCGGAAAAAAATGCCACTTTAACCCATGATCTAAAAGGCATTCTCCTTGCACGTCATTACCTGAATCTTGAACTGATCATCTCTGACAATGTCTTGCCAGTAAGCAATATTGCCCATTAAAATTGTAGCATGAGGAGATGCAGCACGCCCCAGACGAATTAACGGACCATTTTAAAGTGTTAAAATGAGCAGCATGTAACTCAGGCCATAACCTGTTTACGAGATCAGTACAATGCTCACTTTTCATTGTAATTTCTACGCAGCAAGCACAATGCGAAAAAAGAGCTGAAAGACGAGTCGATGCACCGCAGCAATTCTGCGACCTGCGGCCCGGCTCAGCGGATCATCTTCCGCCGAGCCGCCGGACCAGCTGATCCGCCCGGGCGCCAGCTGACTCACATACAATTAGCAGCAAGACTAGCCCGTCCCGGGGGCCGACGCTGGGGTCAACGACCGGCCCAGCCGCCCGTAGGGACGGGACGACAGCGAGATCACACGATCGAGGGCGTGGATACCGGGCGCCACCGCGCAAACGGCAGCTCGGCACGATCACCGTGTCGACGTCACTGGACGGAACAGTGTCCGAGGCTACGCGACCGTCGGCGCAGAGCCGGGCGTCGCCGCGGACCGGCAGCCCGGAATGGCTATCCCACTGCTGCTACCGAAATGTTGGAGCGGCTCGGCAAGGCCACCGTATCGCCGCCACTGGACGGAACAGCGTCTGAGGCCACCCGACCGTTGGCCTAGGGTCCGTGCGTCACCGCACACTCGGCAGCTTGGCGTAGCCACCGCGTCGCCGCCGCCTGTCGATCGGTTTACACAGACCACGTCTACCTACTCTCCGGGAAAGACAGGGGCCAGGCAGCGTAACAACCCTGGTCAGCACCGGGCCAGGTAACGTACTCGACCACTTTTCCGGCCGCGGCAGAGCTTTTAAAATGTCTATTGTTTGGTTGTGTCTATTGTTTGTTATGTGTTTGTTTGGTTGTGTCTATTGTTTGTTAAATGTCTATTGTTTGTTACGGTTCTCACTCTCTCGCCGAGACTGCCCAGGACACGACCGTGCTCCCGGGAACTGAACTTTGACAAGCATATAAGGTCTTACGCATGTCATCCCGGACAAGCCGAAATGAAATATCATTTCCGATACACAGTGTTAGGGTGCGACTTTTCGTTCCCCTGCGTGAGTGGCACAGCTTAGGCGTTGGTCTTCTTTGTGCGTTTGCGGTGGATATGTTTTCTCCCAGCACACTTCCTATTAAAAAGTCAGTACACCTCAAGCAGCATGGTTGATATACAAGCACATAATTAGTCGTGTACCAACGCTTTAGCAAGAAAACGGGCTGGGTATCGAAACAGCCAGAGCGTAGAACCAGGGAGAGGGCTTATCGGACAGTAAAACGACACAGGAACTAATTCTAGTTACAGTTTTTATTCTGATCTAAGATATTGCTAATGGCTGCCGGGAGCCAGAGCATATAGCATGGCACAACAATCCATCGTTACTATGTTCTATGCCAAAATCAGTGAATGGTTTCTAGTACCTATATCATTCAAGGCCCAGTTATACTTCTCATTATCAATAGTCACAACGATCAACTAATCCATACCTAACCGCTATTTGCTTCTTGAACAATTTTCAGGATGCTATTGGTGATAATATATATGAAGTAAACAGGAAGTATAACTTATAGGCTATATAACTGATGGGCGTGGGTCGTACGTGTCAAGAGGAATGTGCTAGTCTGAAGCTGAGACTTGAGAGAACTGTTTGGGGCAGGTTACAGGAAGAGTACTGATTGCTGCACTGCATTTGGTAGGTTAATAAACAGACTTGCCGAAAAGCTATTTGGATCCATTCTCCATGCCACGGTATATATATATATATATATATATATATATATATATATATATATATATATATCATTGCGCCACATAACAGAAAATATATTCGTAACATCGAGGATGTGAAGAAGGCGGTATTGCACAACACATATGCTGCCATTTACAACAGCTGTTACATATATACATGAATGAGTCAAATTGCCCAAGACTCATGAGGTAATGCGCCACATCTGGAAAGGATTTTTGACTTTGGGATCTCCGCGAGACATTAGCCAAGTGTTTTTTTTTCGCAAGGAATAGGTCTGAGCTGAGTTGAATGATAAAAAATGGAACGACTTTAAGTCATGAGTTGAATTATATCCCAAAATATGTGAACAGGTTCCGAGCTGGCTCAAAAACATTAATTTATAAAACAATTCTGCTCAGCAGAGCCCTTGGCCAGCACTCGTCCGAGGCACTGAGTAGCCTCGCCAAAATTGCTGAGACGTCAAGTGCAATTTCCACAGGAGCGTTTACGAGACCAAACAGTACTTACTCACGCGAGATGGCAAGAGCAACTCTCTCTCTGCACCAATGGGAAGAGAGACAACTGTAACTTTAGTTATGTCTCATGACATGTTAAGTGAACCTGCGGCGGCCGCAACACAGGAATGGAAAGGTTACCACCTGACCTAGTTTTTCACTTCTGCGCTACTTCACTTGCGGGTCACTTCACTTCACTTATACGTCACCTCACTTCATTTAAATTGTAGGTCACGCTAGTTTATGTACATTAGTAGAACATTTCCGGGATGTTTGGTAACATAACAATAACAAAGTGTATATGGGTAAAGCCCCCTTGCGTAGCCAGGGGCTTTAAGGACCATGCCTTCCCTCCTTCTAGAACTGACGGCACCCCTGAGGCCGAACGTCTTTGTGCTTTTCTGATAAGATTACACGGCCCATACGGCTTCTAAAACAGATCTTCGGCGCAGCGGAATGACATCCCTAGCCTATGCAGATCCCCCCAAATATAAAATCACGACAACTATAGCGACGAAGGGGTGCGCCTGACGGCTCCGGACACACAGCTTCAGCTTAGTGCCTAAACCCTTCGCTGCTCGTCTTTGTCGCACCGTTTTGAACTCCCGCCACGTCAGCCTCGCCGTTATCGTCCCCTGCCACGTCAGGCGCACCGTGTTTACCACTTCCGTGCGAGCTTCGCTACGGTGTGGCGGTGCACTACATCGGTCCGCTGACGACAATACTTGGTACGCATATTATTCTGATTTGTGCTTGCTTTTGCCGTACTTGTGTATGATGCATGAGACTCTTGATTGTTCTGAGTTTATCGGGCTGCGGAATGACTCCGTAATTTATCTGCGTTTAAAGTTTGATGTACTGTTGCAGAAACCGACACGATAATGCATGACGATCGTTGGCATGAATACAGCTTTGTGCAGCGCTAGAGCCGCAATGTACCTGCATGCATATGCCAGGAGCTGCTTTTCCGCCGCATTGCAAGGCCAAGAATGGGTGTGGTCGCACCAGTTTCAAGCATCTCGCTAAACATTCAATTCATTTCAGCTGAAATCTGTTGGTCTAATCAGCTATGATTTTGGCTATTGAACCAGCTATGCACGATCTGGAAGTCATGACTCAGGATAAATAACACCTTCGCCCTATTTCGATATGATTCATCCTGGGCGAAATGCTTTAGCGAGATACTTGAAACTCTAGCGGCCACACCCATCCGCCGGCATGCTACGCGACAAAGAAGCAGATCCTGCCATGAGCAAAGGTCTGCTGGGGGACTTCCCCCGTGCCTGGCTGGCGGGCGGCCGCCGTCCGGCGATGCGGCGGCACGGTGCACCCGAACACGCGCGGAACGTCAATGAAGAAGCGCTGCGTACAGCAAGTGCGCGCCACCATGGTAAACTATGATGCAATGTTAAAAGTTGTGAAAGTTGGATGGGTCAGAGCGCAGTAAGTGCCCTCGCAACAACACCCGCGACCCTCTCAGCATCGCCTCCCAGTTTAAGCCTTCACTGCTGAAAACGGTGTGAGCGACAGCCACTGACATCTTGTACGGGCGATCTAGGGCGCTAGCGAGCGGTCAATCAGTAATGATAAGTCCAGCAACGAACCTCCTTGAAGGTCAGGTGCAACACCGCCCGAACTAAAACAAATTTGCCTGGATGTCCGTTGTTAGAACGGAAGGAACTGTCGTCCGGCCGGCTACCTGTCACTCAGGGCACTTAAACATAGTGAGCTAGAATCGCTTTTGAAATAGGGTCGGAGTGAACAATTCCATCGCCAAAGGCCGCGCGATAGTGAAAAATTCAATTAACAAAACATGGAACTTATGGACTAGTGAGAGATGCTTCAGTAAACAAAGACATATATTTCAAATTGTCATGGATGTAATATCATAAACCTGACAAAACTGTTTTGTTTTTTTGACATCTTAGGCCATTTAAGTGAAACAGAATCTATTAAAGCCAGCAATTTCATAACAGTGTAATGAGCATAAAAAACTGTGCAGCACCAATAATTTTGTGCTGCACTTTGCACTTACCTTCCACAGCATTTTTTAACCTAAAACAAAGCAAAAGAGAACAACAACAAAACAACAACAGGAAATTCAACAAGCATAAAGCACTCAAACAACAAAAAATCCTTGGACTCCTACACAACAGCCCATGGCTAAGTCTAACACAATGGACATACCTCTCGCTCCTGTTAAGATGGTGTCAGGGAAAACAAACATGATGTCAATGTTTCTTACAAAATACCAACGCTTATTCCCATGAAAGTAGCGTAACTATTCCTAACCTAAAGAGGCTCTACCTCATCTCATCCTGTCTAACCTGTTTGTATCACAGCAGCATAACATTTAACATTCAACAGCAACATACCATAATTTTTAAGTCACTGATTATTGCACGATTCTCATTGCCACTTGCCTTGCACTTAACCAACTTAACCTAACCTTAATTTAGAGTAACCCATATGTTGAACACTATCTCAACTCACCTCACCTAACAGTTGACAGCCGCACTTGTTATAAAAACATGATAAAGCCCATTTCTAACTGGTTTCAACCTGCATTTTTATTCAGTTCATTTATGTCAGCTTGTTGACACCAGATGAAGTTGACAACACACAAATCAAAACACTTCAAATTACTTTGAACAACTCATTCGGATTGCCATGATTGAACTTTGTCAAGGGCAGTGATGGGTATGCTTCACAAAACAATCTCACTTCTCCAAAAGGAACATAACTTCTAGATGACCCTACCAGTTTTGCTGCTTGCCTTTTTAGTTGCAGCAAAGGAATCTATTTAGGTTTGTGTATTCATTTTTAATGACAAAGTTTGAGATGTGTTCGCTTCACATTTTGATTGGGATAGTCTGACTATTTGCTACATACTGATATTTACCTCATAATTGCTATGTAGCTTGGAGTATCCCTGTGTTAAAAATGTAGTACATATATATACAGTACAGCCATTTGTTGGTCAGCAAACTATGATAGCTATGGACAACATGTGGTTAAAGCAGCCATGAGGGACCACTTCAAGCAATTTCAGGCAAATAATCAAGAATGTGGAACAAAATGAGTCAATTACAAGTCATATGGGATCATAATTTGCCTTATGACAAAAATTGATGGATTTAAACCGGAAATGGCTAGCTCTGACTACAAATCATGTGATGAAAGCAGGTGAGGCAAGCAATTACGTGCTCCACAGGAGACTTGCTGGCTTTTTAAGAGCACACTTCTTCCCGCTCCCCGCAAACAAAAAGTCAGTACCTTTCGCATGGTTTGCTGCAGGGAGCTAGAATCGCTTTTGAACTAGGGTGGGAGTGAAAAATTCCATCGCAAAGAGACCATGCGGGAGTGAACAAATTCATTCACAAAAGACGGAACTTTCGAGCTCGTGACGGATGCTTCAGCAAACAAAGACATGTATTTCAAGTTGGCATGGACGTATTATCAGAAACCTGACAAAAAATATTTCGTTTTTTAACATCTTAGGGCATTAAAGTGAAACAGAATACAATAACACGCGCTCAGGTGTGGGGGGGGGGGGCAAATTGACCCCCAAGGCTTTTCCCGAATGGTTTTTGAACAGCGCAGTGTAGCCGCGCCACATTTTGCATAGCTGTAGAAAATTGCATAGCAGATCATTTGACATACCAATTTTAGATGTACCTTGTAATGTCGCTGAACTATGACAGGTCAAAGTCAGCCCGAAGTTTCAGCCAAGGCAATTTCTAGGAAGTCGTTCAATCTGGTGCAACAACGGGGTGTTTGACGAAGACATAAACATCTGAGATGCTTTCTTAGGCACCGAAAATATCGAATGAGCAAATTACGCTGACCTAAGGTCAGGTATGATGGTCGGACCAAGGTCAAAACCGACATGATTTATTACTCTAGGGGTTGCTGTATGAGATAGTTTTTGGTGCTCATTTCGAATTTATTGACAGCAGGAACCGCATTATACATTTTCAGTTTACTTCTTAGAGGTCAGAACAGGCCATTGACCTAAGACGACCCGGGTCGAACATTCTGTTTTAGGAACAGTGCCTAGCGTAATCTTTGTCGCTTATTCAAATGAAAATGCAGAGCAGTCTTGCATCATTGTGGTCACTATGACCTTCAAAGGGTCAAACAAGGTCAATGACCTCCAATGGGTTTGTGACCTTTTCCTTAGAGACAGTTGCCTAGGTTCTGGGGGTGCTTTGGAGACCAACCTGGAATTTGACCTTGTTTGACCTGATTCGACCTGAAGGTCATGACCTGGGAAGCTGCAACCCTAACCTAAATGAGTTTACGTATAGGTCAATACACCCTGTAAATTTGGTGTCTCTAGCTTTCTTAGTTCCCGAGATCTCAGAGGAGGGGGGTTCAAATTACCCCCCCCCCCTCCCCGCCTACACCCGAGCGAAGGGTGTCTAGCCGGCCAGCCGGGCGTGTGTTAAAGCATAGTAATTTCATGACAGCATTATGAGTATAACAAATTATTAACACCAATAATTTCATGCCGCAATTTTGAATTACTTTCCACAGCACTTTTAAAATAAAACAAAGCAAAGCAAAGCAAATTCAATAACAATATAACAACAAAAAATTCAACAAGCATAAAACACTCAAACAAAATAACATTGGACTCCTACACATCAGCCCAGCACCAAGTCAAACACGATAGACATACTTCTGGCTTCTGCTAAGGTGGGGTCAGGGAAAACAAACATTTTGTCACTGTTTCTTACAAAATACCTATGTTTATTTCCATGAAAGTAGCTTATGCCTAACCTAAGGAGGCTTTACATCATCTCATCCTGTATAACCTGTATATATCACAGCAGGAGGTGTGAGTTAATGATTCTTGCACAATTCCTTTGCCACTTTCCATGCACTTGACCAACTTAACCTAACTTAGAGTAGCCCATATGATGAACATCATCTCAACTCACCTATCTGTTGACAGTAGTACTTGTGATAAAAACATGATATTTAAAGCTAGTTGTTGGCTGGTTTCAGCTTGCATTTTTATTCAGTTCATTTTTGCTTGCTTGTTGACATCAGACAAAGTTGACAACATGCAAGTTAAAACACTTTAAATCACTTTGAACAACTTATTTTGATTGTCATGGTTAGCCTGTGTCACAGGCAATAATGGGTATGCTCCACAAAACAATCTCTCCTCTCCAAAAATAACGTAACTTTCAGATGACCATGCCAGTATTGCTGCTTACCTTTTCAGCTGCAGCAAATGCATCCATTTGGGCTTGTTTATTTGTATTTCATGACAATGTCTGAGATGTTGGCTTCACATTTTAAATGGGTTGGTCTATTTGTTACACAGCAGCATTTAGCTCATATTATAAGTGATATGCAGCTTAGAGTATCCCTGTGTTGAAAATACAGTGCATATATACGGTTCAGTCATTTGCTGGTCAGCAAACCATGACAACTATAGAAAACATCTGGTTAAAGCAGCCATGAGGGGCCACTGCAAGAAATTTGGGACAAATAACCAAGAATATGTAACAAAATAAGCCAACTGCATGCCTTGCAGCATCATAATTTGTCTTATGGCAAAACTTGATGCATTAAGACAGAAAATGGCTAACTCTCGTTACCAGTCATGTATTGAAAGCAGGTAAGTAATTACTTGGTCCACAGGAGACTAACCGGCTTCTTCCTGCTCCCCCCAAAACAAAAATTCAGTACCTTTTGCATGGCTTGCTGGCAGACAGTCATCCAATTCACCCCGTAAATATGACTATCAATCATGCCCAACAACCTTCGAAATTAGAATGCGAAACAAGTAGGAGGTGCGCATGATAAACATCTCCACAGGGCAGAATTTCGCCATCAAACACTTCTGTATTAGATGCGTCAGGTCTATCCCAGAGCTGAGTGTGGCAGCATATTCTAATGCTGCGATACAGAGAGAACATTATGCAAGGCTATTTTAAGCCTTGCCAGGTAGCATGATAAATCGGAAACTCGAAAAGCTTGGATTTATCCTTATTGAGCACCGCCATGAACCAAGAAAACGGTTAACCGAAGGTTTAAGAGGGCAAAAATGGCGGTAAAAATAAGTTCCGTGCTTCAAATTGTCTCCTTCATTCCCTGTGAATTGTTCACGCTTGGGTGCATATCAAACATGTTTGGGCGGCTGGCGAATTTATCCAATTTATGTATGAAATACGTACAAGCTTGCAGTTGGAGCTTCTTGCAGAGAAATTTCTCAACATTTTAAGCAGTAGATGGTACCTCTAAAGGCAACTGAAAAGGAATGAAGAATAAAGTGGTATGACGCTGGTATGATAACAAGAAAAACAAAAGTAGCTAAATAAATATGGAGGCTGGTACTTTTCTCGCAAAATTTTGCAATCGGCTGATTTGACCTAAAATCTGCTAATAGAAGTGCTTCAATGGTGATATTCATCTTGTAAGTTTAAATTAAAAGACATTTCTTGAACTTTTCTCTCCTGCGTTTCGTGAGCGATGCAATTTAGTAGTCAAGTTTCCTCGGGAAAAAAGAAGTACGTGGAGTAAAACTCTCTACCAGGCCTTGCTGGTGTTTGCGCCAGGCTCTGCTTTCGTAGTGTGGTGGTGAGACCAAGAAAATAAGGGATGCATGAAAACCTTGCATTTGGCGCACAGCTGCAGATTGTGATGCATTTTGTAAACAAACCAAACTGAATGTGTGCAAGCGGCTGGCGTCGCTGGGGTTCCTGGGCTTGGAGGTACCTGGCACCCTTGCTCTGCGGATACATAGACATGATTTAGATGTAGGTGAGGTAGAAAATAGCCATATGTGTCCAGGTTCTGCGGAGCCTCGTTTGTGCTTGGTGGTTTCAAGTGAGCTCGGCTTTGGATGACATCTGAAAACCTCAAAAAGGGAAATAGGGGTTTGGCATGTGCCTTTAGACAATGTCAGGCAGGAGTGAAAATTTCACATAAAATATGGGGAAAAGGAGTGAAAAATTCCTCCTCATAGGGTGTTGCTTTACACCCAAATTCGGCAACTCTAGGACATTGGTTCAAAATGTTTGCAAGATCATAATGAAGTGGCAAATTACTCTTGTACACCCCTACAACATAGATGCTACCGTTTCTTTCAGTTTACGAGCATCACTACCTTGGCCTGTTCAAACACAAACATAAAGATAGATGCAGGTATCGATATGTCACATTTTATTGCGAGTCAGTAGACTCAAAGAAAACCAAAATAATGCTCTCTTTCAGAACTACAAACCTCATACGCACACTCCTCATCACATCAAGTTCAATACAAGCCACTGGCACGCACCACCAGTGATCACATCCATTTCTAGCCCCTGATTCACACTCTTTTGTAAAATAAGTGCGATCCCACGCTTGCACAGCTTGCGGGACTACCAAATTGCAGGTTTTCACGATTTCCGCACAGGTTTCCGGTCATAACACCGCATTTCACGGTGAGCTCCCTTCCAAACAAAGTTCAAACGGGAGTTTATGGTAATGCAGCTCAAGAGGTTGTACTTGATGGACACAATTTTTGTGTTCAATACTTAAATTTGTCATGCAATATGTGTTAAGTTCTTTGCAAATAACAAATCTAATTCTTGTAATATTTCCCTAATTGTATAATGCGTAGCTAACCCATAAACCAGTGAGAGGTTTTGCTCCGGTGCACACGGCGCCAACCGAGCTGTCTGTAAGAAATACGTGACTAGAAGAGGAAAAAAAACGCCAGCAGGAAAAAAAGAGTTGCCGTGGCGTCTTCTTTTTAAAACATTCGGTAGAACGCCACCTTTTTAACTTTTAGCCAACATTTCCTCTAAGGAATATATCAGCATTGACGTCATAGACGTCACAATGCCCGCACTGTCACACAAGCAACCGCAAACAACAGCAACCGCTGATGCTGTCGGGTGCCATGTGTAGGTACGTTCCACATAACCTGGGGTCCGGAAAATGTAAGATACTGCGCTCATTCCCCTAGGGTATTCAAAATGGAAAAAGGGGATCACAGACAAGCTGTCCCCCGTATATTTTGAAATGGTGCATGTCTATCATGGCGTTGCACTGAAAGATGAGCAGCAAATTTGTTCATTTTAACAACTGCATAAATGTGACGTGATGCAGCTGTGCGATGCCCAGTTGCAAACATAAATGATCTTCACTATTTTCTGCAGCACGAGCAAAAGGAGAAATTTGATAGTTTCAGCAATTTTAACTATAGGATTCCAAAATAAGGCAACTGTTTTATTTGCCTGGATGAATTCCATTGATGTTGGATGTAATGACCAGACCGAGAGCAGAACCAAGCCGGCTTATTAACAAGCGCTCGAGTGAGGGGTCAACTTGATCCCCTCGAAGGTTTTTCCGGAATGGTTTTCAAACAGTGCGGGGTAGCGCCGCCAAATTTTGCATAGCTATAAACAATTGAATAGCGGATTGTCTGACATAACAAATGTAGATGTAACTTGTCAGGCTGCTGTCCTATGGCAGATCAAATTCAGGCCATGGTTTCAGCAAAGGCAATTTCTAGGGAATCGCTCAGTCTGATCCAACAACGGAGTGTTAGACGAAGCCACACATCTCTGAGCCATCTTCTTACTCAGCACAACAATTGATTGAGCAAATTAAATTGACCTAGGGTCAGGTATAAAGGTAAGACCAATGTCAAACCAACCTGTTTTATTGCTCCAGGGCTTACTGTACTGGATAGTTTCTGGTGCTCATTTCGAGTTTATTGATAACAGGAATCGCATTATACACCTTCCATGGAATTTTTAAAGGCCAAAATAGGTCATTGACCTAAAATGACCCAGGTCAACATTTTGTGTTTCCGAGCATTCTGAGTAGCGTAATCTTTGTCGCTTATTCAAGTACACAACTCAAAGCAGTCTTGCATGATCTCGGTCACCATGACTCTCAAAAGGGCAAGCAAGGTCACTGACCTTAAGTGAGCATGAGGCTTCTTGCTTAGAACAGTTATCTAGGTTTAAGTCGCCCTTTGGAGACAGACCTAAAATTTGACCTTGATTGACCTTTTTTGACCTGAAGGTCGTGGTCTAAGACCTAAAACTTTGACCTAAGTGAGTTCACGTACAGCTCAACACACCCTGTGAATTTAGTGTCTCTAACTCTCTTAGTTCCTGAGATCTCAGGGCGTCAAATTGACCCCCCACCCGAGCGAAGGGCATCCGACTAGCCACCCGGGCTGTTTTATGAGGTAGCATTTGAAGGTCATTTCGAAATCATTGATTGGTGGGACGTCAACAAACACTATGTTTTGGCTTCATGACGGCCAGGGGAGGTCATGGACTTAAGATGATCCCAATCACCGCTTGCATTTAGGACCATACTGCATAGCGTCGTTCTTATCACTGATGGCAATTCCAAATATCAAAATAACGTCAAAAGTTGTTGTTCATCTTGACGTTCTGAACTGAATTAAGTAAGGCCATTGATCTGATATGAGCACCGGTGACCATTTGTTGGCTTGAATTAGCTGTGAAAATTTATCTTTTTTAATTTAATTTATATTATTTATATATATAGAAAATTTATAAAAAAATCTCGAGAAAATTTAGTTGCGTGACATTTTAATGCATTGTTATATTAACATACAAATAAGGAAAATGTATGATACCTTTCTTCTGCTCCTGGAATTTGTTAATGAGAACTTCATGTACGACAAGAAAGCGTTGCCTTCGAAGATGTTTGTCGCTATAGCCACCTCTTGCGACGTGAGAACAGAAGTAACAACTATTGCTCTTAAATAACATCGATGGTTCATGTCGCATTTCCAAGCGTAATGTGCTGTGAAATTTTGCCTCAATCGTTCATGACAGAATAAAATACTGATTTTTCCTCCACAGGGGAAACTCAGACCAGTGAAGACATGAGTTCGGTGCCACCTCCTGTTTATCTAGGCTATGTGATCGGTATGAAATCTACGTATGGCTTCATTGAAACCAGGGATTATCGGAGCGTCGATTTCGATCGAAGCAAACTCGCGGGAGGCGGAGAAAATGTCCCATTGTGCCGTGGGGACGAGGTGGAGTTCACACTGGAGAAGCCCGGCAGGGCGGCGCATGTGACCAAGCTGCCAGCAGGCACCATCGCGCGCCCGGCGCTGCGGAGCGAAAAACCTCGACGAGGCGTCGTGACTCAACAAATACTCTCAGCGACCGACGTGGCCGACATTTCCGGTCGCCTTGAGGACAAAGCCAAGCGCACTGAGCACCGGTTCGGCGTGTCTGCTGTCAGCAACACATGGGGTAAGTTGGTAGTGGGAGAAGAAGTGATGTACAAGCTAGAGAAGAACAACGAGAGAGCAGCCAACATCACTGTGGAGCGATCAAGATCCCGCTCCACTGTCAGCAGCATAAATTACAGTAAAGGCTTTGGTTATCTCGAACTCGGCAATGGCACCCTCTTCTTCTTCAGCGAAGTAAAGGACGACCAACAGCTTGCTGAAGGCGACGAAGTGGAGTGTAGTCTGGTTGAAGTTACCACCAAAAATGGTAACCGGTCTGAAGCCGTTCAAATTCTGCCGGTCAACGTTCGGCGCAATCGGTTTGTCTTGGAGCGTGCCACATTGCGTGGATATGTGTGTTCTGTCGCCGGCGAGTTTGGTTTCATTGAAACCATGAACCACAGAAGTACCTCTTTCCATTTGGCCTGCACAGAGGGTATTCCACCGCAGCGTGGTGACGAGGTGGAGTACACGCAGAGCCAACGCGGGGTGGTGGAAAGGGTGACCAAGCTGCCAGCGGGTACCATCGCACGCCCGACGCTGCTGCCCGGGATGCACCGAGGTGTCGTTCTCCATCCAGTAAGCCGAGACCGTTACACCATTGACATCTCCGGTAGCCTGAAGGACAGCGATACGGGCGCCATATACAAGTTCGGTGTGTATTCCGCCAGCAACACGTGCGGATTGTTGGGGGTGGGTGAAGAGGTGACATTCCAGCTGGAGGGGAACACAGAGCGCGCGGCTAACATCACCGTGGACCGTGCGAGACTTCGCTCCACCGTCAAACACCTCGTTCCCAACAAAAGGTACGGCTTCTTGGAGCACGAGGGCGGCACGCTCTTTCACTTCTCGGAAGTTCAGAACGGTCAGAAACTTGCCGTAGGAGATGAAGTGGAGTTCAGTCTGACGCATGCTTCTGATCATAGAGATGAACAACCGGTGGCAGTCCAGGTGGTTCGGGTAGGCGACGGCAGCAGACCTGCGCCCAGCGGCGGGGCGAGCGGACCGGCCACCTCCGGTCCTCCACCGCAGCCGTCTCTCGACTGAACGGTGGAACCGACCCTCGACACGGAAGAAACACACGGAAGGCACGAAAGAACAGTGGAACGGCACGGAAGACAGCCAGGCTGCGGTAGATCGCGTTGTGCGCCGGCGGCAGACGAACTGCTGTGGCGTCGTCAGCGACTGCCCGTGCTGGTGGACTTTTCGGATTTCTGCAAGGGGCGCCCGTCCGCGGCTTGTTAGTGTTTAACCTAGTTCGGCTACAATCTGTTCAGTCTAGTATCTTAGAGCGGGTCGCATCTATTAACCACAAGGCGCTTTGCGATTGGTGCAGCGCCAGAATATGGCGCCTTATCACTGGACCTGCGCAACCTTTATTTAGCGATAGCAAACCCTCTTTGGGACTGCGCATCTTTATTAGCATTATACTGTACACTCTTAAACGGAAAGTTCCACATATGTATGGCGTTTTGAAATGAAAAAGCCATCTCGAGGACATCCTGACGCAGTTCACGGATATGCCTTTTTAAGACCCAAACGCTCTGGTTCCTGAGTTGCACGTCCGCAAAGTACGAAAAGTCTTCTTTAGAGCGTACTTTAAAATCGCCTTCTGATTAATGACGCCATAGAACCGTCATTAGATCCCCGTGGTTAACAGGTCGTTTTTTTTTGTTTATTTTCAAAACAGCATGGTCACTGCTGCATTCGCAAAGGCGATGATGCTGCACATGTGATGATGCTGTCCGTGGAAGATGATTGGCTGCGCGATACCCGTCGTGAACGGGTAATTTTTCCTCATTTCTAGGCCACGGGTCAATGTTATAGAAAAAAACGTCAGTTTGCTAAAAAAAAAAAAATACGGCACCCAGAAAATGGGCACTCTCCCGGAGTTATAAAAAATAAGACGCGACGAGAATGGCCGGTTGACGTCAGGTTTCGTGTGTTTCGAGGTATTCTTTAGGTCTGGCTGCCAGATGCTGCCAGGTTTTGCTGTCGTCACAAACCCATTTCGTGACGCCAACAAACAATGACGTAATGGGGCCCATTTTTATCAACCTTGAAATTTTGCCACTTGCGTCGTTTGTGTACCTTGAAAGCTTACCAATAGTTACAAGGAAGTATTTCCCATCATATTTGATGCCTAACTCAATATCTTCAGATGTGGAACATTCCCTTTAACTGCAGTCTCAAACTTGAATGAAGCACAACAAACAAATACAGTTATAACAACTGAGCGAGCCATAACTTTTAAACCTCAACTGAAGAGGGCATGTCCGACGATTTTTTGACGCGAACTTTCTGGCGAGTTTTTGAGGTTTATTAATTTTTTCATCCGGGATTGAGGCTGCCTTTAAGAGTGTACAGTATAACTTTCTGAGCTTTGTCTAATGTTCATGTTAGGGTTGCTTGCTTGGGACACTGTAATGTGTGATGCACTTGTGACTCCACAACCTGATCTCCACACTGAGTTGATGGGGACGGACAGGGCGGTGATCACAACGGCTTACGTCTAATCCAGGCCAGAGCTTTCGTATCAAGAATCTTTTCTCGGCCTGCCCCTCGTTTGCATGATTTAGAACAACCCGTGATTACGAAGTCCTTTGGATGACCCATGTACCTTTAGCAGGGGTTTTTCTTATGACGCATGCTTATGACGCTGCATTTACGTAGTATTGCGTCATGACTGAAACTGGCGTGTGACAGCGTACATTAGCGACCGCTGATATGGCGTAATCCGACCTGTGACCAGAATGCGTTGATAAAGCAGCCTATTGAGCGAATAATGTCGCTGTTCCGAAGCCGAACGCACACACCATTGGTATCGGAACAACTGATTAACTTTGTTTCGCGATGTAAAGACGAGCCACGAGTAGGCATTGTGGTACGCTGACAGTCACTGGTACGACGGACTCTCCCATGAACCCGATGGAAGAGTCACGACCATGGCCGCAGAAATAAGGCTGACAATTTTCTCACTTTCGCCTGTTCGGAGCCCGTAAGGTGCGCCAGTGGCTGTAGCGGGATGCGAGAGGGGAATGCGGCTCATCTGAGAGACGATACCAGCGTCTCGCACCGCGACGGAGAGCGATGGCAATCGCTTCGGTAGGCCCCAATTCGAATACGGTGGAACGCTTGATTGTTTTTTTTATTGCGTGCAAAGAATATCGGCAAACAATACCACTTGGATATAGTACCACAATTTGAATCTCATGTAAAATCACGTATTTTAATGCACATTTATTGATGACAATGCGTGTTCACGGATATCAATGCGTATTTACGGATCGCAATGCGTGTTCACGGATCTCAATGCGTATTCACGGGTTTCAATGCGTGTTCACGGATCTCATTGAGTGTTCACGGGTCATCAAGTCCACTCTGCGGACTTGGCTACACAGAAGACTGTTCTGTTCGGCTCCATGCTTGTCCGCCAGCTGGCAGAGCTGGTACCGCGTGCTGCCTCAAGGTATGATCTCATCACACATGTCCTGACCAGGCAAAGGCCGTGTGCGTAGTCCGCTTCAGCTCTCGGCTATTGGATCCACTCCAGACCACCACCACACATCGCATCGCTGCGGTAACGACAGAGCACGACGCTTCATCGACCCTATCTGGCATCGGCACTGGTGTCCCCCTTCCCCCTCTCCTGACCCCAATGATAGCACAA
The DNA here is from genome assembly GCF_011947565.3 of Pollicipes pollicipes. Taxonomy (NCBI): domain Eukaryota; kingdom Metazoa; phylum Arthropoda; class Thecostraca; order Pollicipedomorpha; family Pollicipedidae; genus Pollicipes; species Pollicipes pollicipes. The sequence goes on along the minus strand of NW_023596805.1, from coordinate 23,847,115 downwards.
GCTGAGCAGCGGCCGTGCAAATGCTGTTCACTTTCACAATCCATTGGGGGGGGGGGGGGGGGGTCATTTGTAGCTAGCGTTGTGGACATAACTAATGCGTCAATGGAACACTGGCGGCAAGCTGTATGGAGAGCTGGGGGTAAACATCACGTAAAATAATAATATATCCATGACAGAGTCCGTGTCAAGGGAGCACGCACGCGCCGCGCGCGCGCGTACGTACGTACCGGGCGAAGGACCCTCATGGAAATTGGCGTGCATTGTAAGAGGAAAATGCAGAATTCAGGTGTGAAGGGACGCAAAAAAAAACATCCACGGCACTCTCGCGCCATGCTTCTGATTGTTACCAGCATTCCTGTTGTCCACCGAAGAATACCAGCGATGATACACTTCATCGTAAAATTTGATAGGAGACCGTCCGGCATCGTCCAAAGCCCAGGCGGAATATTCCAGCGCGTCGTTTATAAGGTCTTTAGTATAATAGGCATCCTGATTGGTATGTGCTTTGGCCTGTTTCTCGTATGCATTTCTCACTTATGTTTTTACGGATTTGCAAACGCGTACGATTGAATTTGAGCTACAATTTTTGTTTTCTTATAAAAGAAGCGGGGACATGCTTGGGGCAAATAGTTTGAAGCACTGGATTCGCTGGTTTTATAAGGAATCGGTCGAGACGTGGCGGTTCGACAAACGTGGAGCCGAGCGAAAAATCCGTATTCTGAGGCCAGTACATGCATGCCTATAATGGATTTCCTGTGGCACTGATGTGTTGACTTTCCATGGTAAAAATCGCTGCGGGGCTTGGTGAAAGATATCTGTGTTGAACAATTTATCTCATTCCACCCTGTTATGAATCCGACAGAAAAAACTAAATTTGTAAATCGCCCTTGGATACAATCAGATGGTGTTGGCTGTGTTATAAATATCTGATTGCGGGTGCAATGCAGCCCTGTTCCTTAAATATACAGGACTCGACCTACAACAACGTGTCAAATAATATACGCTTAGCGCTGGATTGATCATTAAGCCGTACATAGTGCAGAGACAACCATGGGTAAAAGTTCTGCTGCGTATTTTTTCAGTCTGTTTGACAAAAATGCACACTCTTCCGTTTGTTTGACAGCAACCTTTTGATGTGATTTGCATTATTGATGCAAAATACTGTGTGTCTCCTTCATACAGATGGATTTTTGCTTCATGGCGTACTCAGATTACTCACCTTGTTCCTCTTAGTCCTGACGGAAAGCCCTCATGGGTGCTCCAATGTGTACAGAAGGGGAAACTAAGTGTAACAAATAAATTCCGAAAAGTTAATGAACAAATCAAAAGAAAGAATTCATATATATATATACATATATATATACATAAATATATAAATTCTTTCTTTTGTATTGTAAATATATATATATATATATATATATATACACATATATGTATATTGTTTTGTTTTAGAAAATAGCCAGTTCACTTGGTACTTTATTTTGTAAAAAAAGTAAGATGTAAATGCCAAATACTCCATAAGATGAAAAATTCAAAAACCCTCCAAACTGTCCAAACTTGTTTCCTGTCAGCACTTACCTGAATCAGACAGTGCTCTTGGCTGCCCAGTTAACGATATACTAGTGCTGGCGTCAAAACTGCAGCCTCAGACTGCCGCCATGCAGTCCAAAAGCCTGCCTCATCAACGAATGGCGGGTCTGGAAAGTAGGCAAAGAGGTTACATAGCACATCTGTGCACGCACGTTTCATTTGGTGAAGGTTTGTCTTTAGTTACCAAATGTGAATGCTCCTTCTTACTCATCCTAATTTGCTTGCCGGAGCTGACGAGATACGAATGATTACAATAACTTGAAGTCTTTTACGTGCATGATATTTCCTAAAATGGTTCGGCGCAGGCAACATCTTTATCAATTTGCTGCTTGGAAAATGCGACTATGCTCTTATGGCAATGTAATTCATCCATATTACATCGTTTATTCACTTTTCCACCTGAAAACTACATGGAATGAGTGAAAGCAGCCTAATGACAGCCTCGTAATGATCAGCATTATGCACAAGATCGGTGATATAGCTGGCGTTCCAGCTGAAAGGTCTCCGATATTCGTCTCACTATTGGGACGCCAAATGCCATACACGGAAAGCGATCGGCGAATAGGCAATCCGCTGCTATTAGTGGCGGTTTCGGGCTAAGCATGTGCCCATTACCAAACAGAAAGGGCTGTCAAAGGATTCAGCCGACAATGGCCTTCACGGTGGCGCGCAGGCCACGGACGACAAAACAGTATTTCAGGCAAGCACCCTGGAACACGGCAATGGTTACGTCTCGCGCGCGAGGTGACAAGGTGAGGGCACTGATTTGGAAATTTTATCCTGACAACAATCGACGTTCTAGATATCAAGAAGTAGCGGTGAAACGCAGTTATGAAACAACATTTGGCTACGCTACACGCGTTTACATTTTTGCTGCGTTTTCCCGAACGGAATTCTGCGTGCGACATGGTCGTTGTTGGACGCGAGCAAGCTGAAGAGACAGACAGCCAACATGGCGGGGCGCAACGGCGGCGGCGGTACGGACGGGTGGTTTTGGGCATTACTCCTCTCAGCAGGACGCATTGGCTGCGAAGGGCATGCCGGTGGGCCGGCTGCAGTGTCAGCCAGATGTTACAGGACATAACAGGCACTCTTTCTAACAAGACACGTCCACCACGCTAGTCATGCTGACGGAATGCAGCTCTGCCAAGTCCAACTCAATCAGCCAGGTCAACTCGATTCGGTCCTGGTCATCGATAGCTTTTGACCTGACCTCTGTGACCTGGGGCAGCCCCTCGATGGCATTGGCTATCCGGCGTCCGAAGCAAGGGATGATACAAGTGCGGGTGAATTGCTTGGACGGTTGGGATCAGGTCGCATTTTGCACTGGCGACAGTCATATTGCCTGCAGGATGGGGAACATCATCTGGCACCTGTCTCGGCTTGCAATTCCAATTTTGCACTTGAATTTTGCTCACACTTGATAAATGCACGGGATCAAAATATCTTTTCAGATATTTTGTACGTGTTTGGTGGTTTATTTCAGCATGTTGAAGGTTGTTTAACGTCACTGGGTCTGTTGTGTCACTGGCATTTAAAATTTCGAACTACTAAGAGCTTAACCTGCATTCTAGTTTTCGAGCTACCAGGGTGAGGATTGAAATTCCCCTTTAGTTCGTTCAACAATTAAGCAAGATGGAACGATGCTGTAAAGGCCCTTGTGCTGTCTGTCCTGTCAACTTTCCGGTGTCACCAAATTGCTTTATACTTTTTGGTTAATGGATGCCCCCCAGGTCATGAAAATGACCTGCAGCTTGGTCAGATCATGAAAAACTGTGGTTTTGGTGACTTTCTCATCCACTGCGCCAAAATCACTCACCGCAACGCCACGATAATGGTAACATTGGCTTGCTCTTTGCCTTCTACATCAAGTGACGTCGAAGGCAAAGGGCCATCCGATGTTGCCATTATCTACGCACCGTGTTAGGTCAACCTGCCGCCTCTGAGAAGTCCGCGGAGATTTCCGTTTTCGTGGATTTCCATCGCCGAAAAGCTTGGAGACATCACGGAATGTTTCGGGGAATCAAGAATGGACATCTATTTTTCATGGGGTTTCAGCGTAGACCTCTAGACTTTGTTCATGAATAAGACAAAGGTCACGCCCGAATGGTCAGGAACGCGTATTCATAGCTAATCACGCCTGAGGTATACTTACCTTCTAGAAGTTTGCGATGCCATTCCGTGCTGTCATTACATAATCCGCAATATTTTACAAAGGTCAGCCAGCATTATTACCTGGCATTCAAACTTCCGCGGGGAGTTGTGCATGCTGATCTGATATAAGACCAATTTGATTTGGACCCTTCGACTTCTGCAGGATTTATTATCATGCATTCCTTGCCATTGTCCATGGCCTGCGCTGCAGATTCTGTGTGGATGTTTTACTAGTTGCGATTTACGATTTCAGTCAAGAGCTCCTCAAACGTTCCTACGGCAATGTTGACATCCCAAGAGTCTGCGGCCATGACAGCGAACAGTGAAACAGTCCGAACTGTCCCTGTCCTGAAAATAGACGGCCTTCACTATGCCAGGAGATACCGGTTAAACGTAGGCGCATGGATGTCATTGGGGTGAGCACTCGAGCACGTCGGTACTCGATGCCGCAAAAGCGCGCAAGATCTTGAACGGCCATGGAAGTCCCAATCAGCAGGGCTCACATTCAGTTGGATCTTCAACAGCAGTACGCGACGCACCCAGAGCCTTCTGCCCATGTCACACTTCCCGGGAAAAGCCAGACAGTGATGACTTCTCCAACATATTCAGTGGCACGAGCCACATCCAACGGCACTGTATCGCAGCTCTGTGCTTTGCTTACCGCAGACCCGGATGGTCAAGAAAATCCCGGAACTTGTTACGGTGACTATTACCGTCGTAGCCAGTCCAGCATGAGAGTACACGCTGCACCGCACAGGAGCCGAGACGGAGCCCACGCAGGATCGTTCGCCCGCGGGTCAAAAGACACGCGGTGACGGTCGCGTGCGTTGGGGCAACCCCTCCGCAATTCTCAAGTCCCTGATCTTTGGCTTCCGCCGGTGTTTGGCGTTTTGCCAAAAATAACCGACCATTAAGACGCCTCGGGGAATCGTTAAAAGAACACACTAAGCATCATTGATGTGTTACGCAAATGACTTGCGTTTCCAGCAGGGCTTGTGGCTACTAGCCGACCATTATCACGCCATCAGCATGTTTCCAGCACATATCCATGGTCATGCTGGGAGCATGAATAATTTTCATGCCACCTTTCAACGACTGCCTGCAGCCTTCTCACAACCAGACCCTTCTAGTGCATAAAAGGATGACTATTTTTGACGTGCGAACTCAACAAGTCGAAAATCAAGAGGCAGCTCAATGTCTGCTGACGTCACTGCTGCCACCTTCGGTGCGGACAACTCAGGCCGAGCCGCCATGCGGATGCGTCGCAAGCAGCTGCCTGATCACAGGATGGCGCAAGGTCTGCAGATTAGACTGTCAATTGTACACGAAGCGTAATCGCTGGGACAGGGACGAGTCTGTGCTGTTTTTTAGTAATGAGGAGACGAATTTTCCTTGAAGAGCGTCGCTTGGGGAAGGCTACTGTACGTGCCCAAGTGGAAATGGCCACAAAGTGCGGAGTGATATAGAAATGCACAGAGGGAGGCAAATACCGTGTGGAGCGAAACTCTTGCCGGGGTCCATGGGCGCTTCTACCTGAAACTCATGGACACATGCCGTTGATGTGAATGCACAATGTCCGTTATGACATGGTGCTAGTATCGCAGCTCTGGAAAAGCGTGAAGCATGGTGGCACTTCAGTGATATTGAAACAACTGAATAACCTTGATATTGTTATAAGAATAAGCAGGATAACCGAATGCCAATAATTGTATTTTAGACGCGTGAAACAAGCCAACCTGGACAACGAACGTCTTAAGCTTTCAGTCTTAACCCATCCACGAGTTGTAAGCTTTTTTCCACATTCCGCAACACATGTTTTCAAACGCACGCAACTACGTACCCACGTAAATGCAAGCAGGCCAAGTGGCAATATTAGTTTCGAAGATATGTGCGGAACCTGAGATGGGCCAATCTTGACGGGTCCTAATGGCTCTTTGTTTGTCATATGTCCGTGTGGCTTTATGTCTTCGGAATTATTGGCCGCTGTCGTTCAGGAGATGATGTATCCAAGCATAACAATTTTCGAAAATTTATTTTATGAGGTCCTGTGCGTTGCAACCGACCCAAGCAATGAGAACAACCGATGAACGCTGTTCTCATCACCCGAGTAGGCTCCAGCGTATAGATCTTATGATGCATCCTCCAGAAATGTTCGATCAAGATATGTTATTTCCCGAGCGACAGGGACTTGTACTCTGAAGCAAGCGTGAACCTACGTGTATTTGAAAACGTACTTAGACAAAATGGGGGGGGGGATATCATAATGCGTAGATGGATTGGGGTCAAAAGTTCTTTGTTCATGTTGGTTTGCTACACATGTCTAAAAATGGATGTCACAGTGCGGTGGGTCATGTTTGTTCTTATTGCAATAGCTACAGTCATGGCCAGAGACCGTACGCTAAGAACAGCCATGACATATGTGGTGTTTACATAAATCTAGCATTGCAAAGGGGAAAAAGTTAAGAGGGATTTGCTTTTCATAGGTTGGACCCTGCGTACATCGCACTTAGCAAAGGAAATGCGTGGGTAACAAAGTATTTTCTGGGGTAAGCACTCCTGCCCCGTGACCCCCTCGACTGCACGTGTGTGCATGCGATGAGAGGTTCTTTGTGGCGCAAGGTGCGCACACAGAGCAGTAAGCACGAAATACGGTGATCACACGCAAGAAAAAGTGGCCAATGTGAGGTAATGTGGTCACGCACGACACCGCAAATGTGATACCGTTCTCGCTTTGCCCTGTTAAGTCATGCAATGCTAATGCGATACCACACTGCTGCGGTATTGCAGTATGGTAATACTATTGTGACACAACACTTTTACGATATACCGTTGCGATGGAGTACGATGATAATACCAGTCACGCCATCGACAACCCCACCGCCTTCACAAATGCAGCATCCCGCTAATGACCGAGCTGCCAGCGGGTACCATCGCAGCGCCGAAATGCAGCATCCCGCTAATGTTTTCTTCCGTTGAAAGGGTACTTTCCAACAGGAACATTCTGATGAGCACTGCACGTGCCAGAGCGCACCATCAAGTGCACCGACGCACCAAAGAATATGTTGCCTGCGGCCGGTGAGGGGAGCTCACCAAAGTGGTCGGTTGGGGAGATCGAACAACTGCGGGACAGCGTGGGTGGCGCGACGCGTAACGTACTGCGCTGGAAGGGGCCCTCCGTGGCGGAGCGGGGGCGGACGTCGCGTGGGAGAAGACGCCAGGGGAGGTCATATCCGGTGGAGATGTACGGCGTCTTGCACATACGCACGCGAGGCCAGGCAAAGCGAGCGACGATGCCTTCACAGATGTGGATGAGCTACGCGATATTCAGTGTTTGGAAGTCGGCACCAGACAACAGCACTCCATTGTTAAGCCAGTGACATGTTATTCAGCAAAGGCTTTCTGCGAACCAAATTATGAACTCCGACCGGTACAAAACGTCCGGGTAATCTGATCAATGGTGAGTCCCAAGGCAGCCTCGCGGTCTACAGGGGGAATAGGGAACGCTAAAACAGCACCGAAAGGGCGCGCCGGCGACGACCTTAGCGCGGCCGACGGCGGGAGCGTCACTTGCCAGCAGCGCTGCAGCAGCTGCTGGTGCTTTGTTGGTGGCCTGGCGAGGCGAGGGGTGCCCTGATCGATATGTCAGTTGGTGTAGCCGCCCCAGTAGAGAGAGAGAGAGAGAGAGAGAGAGAGAGAGAGAGAGAGAGAGAGAGAGAGAGAGAGAGAGAGAGAGAGAGAGAGAGAGAGAGACAGAGACAGAGACAGAGACAGAGACAGAGACAGAGACAGAGACAGAGAGCAGAGACAGAGACAGAGACAGAGACAGAGACAGAGACAGAGACAGAGACAGAGACGAGACAGAGACAGAGACAGAGACAGAGACAGAGACAGAGACAGAGACAGAGACAGAGACAGAGACAGAGACAGAGACCAGAGACAGAGACAGAGACAGAGACAGAGACAGAGACAGAGACAGAGACAGAGAACAGAGACAGAGACAGAGACAGAGACAGAGACAGAGACAGAGACAGAGACAGACAGAGACAGAGACAAACAGAGACAGAGACAGAGACAGAGACAGAGAGAGAGACAGAGACAGAGACAGAGACAGAGACAGAGACAGAGACAGAGACAGAGACAGAGACAGAGACAGAGACAGAGACAGAGACAGAGACAGAGACAGAGACAGAGACAGAGACAGAGACAGAGACAGAGACAGAGACAGAGACAGAGACAGAGAGAGAGAGAAGAGAGAGGAGAGAGAGAGAGAGAGAGAGAGAGAGAGAGAGAGAGAGAGAAGAGAGAGAGAGAGAGAGAGAGGAGAGAGAGAGAGAGAGAGAGAGAGAGAGAGAGGCTGCACATTCAGAATTGTACGCCTGCAACTGGTAGTCAGGCGGTCTTGTAATCCTTCCGGCTTTGGACTTCTGTAAAGGAAGTCCAAAGCCACACCAACACCAGAGACACACCAACTCACACCAACATTCTTATGTGTATTAATACCCTGAAGTGTCCGAGAATATGGTCAAAGAGCAGCGAGAGAACCATTTGGCAACACTCCTTGTTCATGATGGCTGTCTGACGCATCGTAGCCATGTTTGTTTCCTAATAACCGTTTGACATGTGTTGGTAGTGTATATCCCTTGATGGTCGCCTATGATGGTGCCCGTTTAAAAGGCCGCGGCGTCTTTTAACCCCTACCGCTTGGCCGTTTTGCGACACAGTGCGATGAGTTTTGTGTGACATGCGTATATCTGCCCTTGCTCATGACCGAGATAGGATGCTCTCCGACGTAGCTTCTAACATGATCATGATTATGATTATCATGATCTCACGTCGCGTTATAAGTTATGACGGTTATCTTGGCCTTGACACTGAGGCGGGGCCTGAGAGCTCGCAGGCTCGTTGAGCTCTCTTAACCTGGGCATGGCCTTGGTGCCAACTGAATGTCTAAGGAAGCTTGCAAGATCTAGATACTGGCAGCCTTTTGTGGCACTTCTCGATCACATATTAGTCCAGTATGGCCCACTGGTCTGAAAGGAAAACCGGCACTCGATTAGACTGAATGGTACGAATCGGCCTGAGCTCCCCTAACGCGAAGAATGGTCAAATCTAACATAAGCTTCTGCTTGATTATATGTTCGTCTACTCTTCTGTCTTGTTGTCTGCTTATGCACGGCTCGTTCTAGATCTTATTGTTTTACACGGGAAATATTATATTGTACCAGGGCATGCGATATAGCTCTACCATCTTCATGTTTGCACAAAACAGGTAATTCTTGGTGAAAAATATACTCATTACTGACGTAATATCCTCGCAAATCAACTATAACGAACATTGTGCTGTATTCTAAGAGTTTCAGCAATGAAAACATGACACATGAAGCATCTCGACATTTTGGGAGCAATATTTTTTGGATTGTAGGGCACGCCAATAACGTAGCACTAACGCGGACCGATCTCATTATCCACTTTACATCTGAACTTTTCCCAATGGAACGGGTCGCGACCGACCAATCGCGGAGCTCGATTTGGTGACATTTCCCCCCTTCCCCCGCGCTCGGATCCAATTCCATGCGAGTTGGGGACCATTTGGCGGAAATGGCCTTGTTAACTTCAAGCACGCGGGAGTTATGTGCTGCAGAGTTGGCAGCAATGGATTTCCACTGCGCTGCTTAACTGTACGTTGAAAAGGCTGACTTAAGGGAAAGCATTTAAGCGACGCGGCCGTCGATAGTGAACAAAATTAACACACAAAAAAAGAAGCAAGAGATCGAGGTGTGCAGGCGCAGCCATGCAGCAAATGTCTGCCAACTATACTGCAGTCAGCCTCCCCCGACATTCCCTCTCTGTCACGTTGCCCGCGGCAGCCGCAGACAACACCGACGAAACCACCGTGCCCGCCTCACACCCGCCGCGGACAACACCGAAACGACCACCGTGCCCGCCTCACACCCGCCGCGGACAACACCGAAGCGACCATCGCGCCCGCCCCACACCCGCCGCGGACAACGCCGACACGATCACCGCGCCCGCCTTACACCCGCCACGGACAACGCCGACACGATCACCGCGCCCGCCTTACACCCGCCACGGACAACGCCGACACGATCACCGCGCCCGCCTTACACCCGTTGCGATAACACCTCCGCGACCTCCGCGCGCGCCGCTCGGCCGGCGCCGCCGGTCCGGCAGCCGCGGACTAGCCGCGCTGCCAGACCAGCCACGGCCACGGACCAGCCGCGGACCAGCCGCGCCCGCTGATGCGATCTCCCCAGTACACGGCCGCGTGACACGCGTGAGCGTCCCCATACGGACGGGCGTGACAGGCGTGACAGGCGGCGCGGCGTGACAAATTACCGGCGGCACCGTCCCCGACCGCCTGTCGAACAAATCCCCAGGCCCCACCGCATCTGGCCGGCCGTGCCATCAGCAACCGGTTGCATGGTCTGGGCGCGCGCTGCGGTCGCAGGGGCGGTGAGAGCGCGGCGCGGTGGGGAGGATTCACTCTTGTCGTTTTGTTTCGATTTCGCCTTGTCGCGGGGTCGTTGCGTGGTCTTTCTAATGATGTCTTTTTTCGCGTCAGAGGATGAAAATGTCGGCGATGTATACTGAGGTGCTCGCGTAGAGGGTTGCATCCGGCCTTCCTTCCTGCAGAGAGTGGCATCCGGCCTTCCTTCCTGCTGGCATGCTTTGTGTATCGGCAATGCGTCCGGACGTAAGCATGACCGGACTCCGACTCGGACTCACCCAGCGAGCTTTCAGCAGCCTGTGACTCAGTCCGACTTGCATTCTCATTCACACTTCACTCATGGCTGGAGGGCGCGTTCCAGTAGCAACGCATGTGAAATATAGTTAGGTACTGGACATGTTGAAAGGTGTTACCCTTGCCTGCGCCCCGCGCCCAACTGGGACGCACTTCGTTGCCTGGATCGGATTCGTTTCGGCTGGTATCGGTTGAGTTCGGTCGGGTTTGGTTTGGCTGGTGTAGCTTGGGCTATGTCGCCAAGATGTTACACCTGCCGCTAAAACTTTATGGAGCTACCGAAACTTCTTCTAAAACTTCATCCCACTCCCACAATGCCGTACCATATCCAGTGATAACCAGACAAGATGTCCAATGTTTGCACAGATGGGTCGGTTCGGTTAAGGCTATGTCAGGTCAGGTTAAGGCTATGTCAGGTCAGGTTACGTGAGACTAGCCCTTTTGCAATTACTATGCTGAATAGCACGTGCATCCCAAACGAAATTTTGTTTATCCCATCTCCTGAGAACTGACGAACGCGACCGTCGGACTTGATACAATCCAGGACGCAGGGACGGCTGAAATTCCGACTCAGACTCATTCTCCTGAGACGTGGACCCGAACTTAAGCACCACGCATCGGCCTCTGACTAGGGCTCGAGTTGCGGACGTGACTGAAGTCGGGCTCAGTCAGTTTAAAGCTCGTGCGGAGGATGCACGAGCCCCACCCCACTCGACAAAGCAAGCGGCTGTAATTTCGTTTGGTCCGTGTCGTGCGTTCGTGGTGCTGGCTGCCACCGGCGAAGAATGCGGCGTGACAGATGTGGCAGTCGTCGCAGCAGCTTTTGGTAAATCAGTTTTATTCCAACATTTCATCATCCAAATAGGATGGTTTCGTCTTGTTTCTTAAACTTTCCTCAACATGCTATATCTTGCTATAATAACATGCCATTTCCTCAACCACAAAAAACTCGCCGGGTCCCGGATTTCTGCTGTTGTCATGACAGCAGCATGGCGCACAGCGCAGACATCTAACTAAACTAAAAACCATCTAACTAAACCCAGACTCCCCTAAACCAGGCAAACCAAGCGCAAGTCATGCATCTGACATCGCCACATGTGGAGCGATGCGCGAATGAACAAGTTTGCGCAGCTAATGGGCTAACGGATAGTACGCTCCTCTTTTGTCAAAGCAGTAATCGGTGCGACATTCAGTCTCAAACCATATCTGCACGGTGCTGGAAATCACGTGAGGGCTTGTACTGACGGAATTGTGGTGAATAAAGTCCTCGTACTTGACGACGACATCCTGATGTTTCGCCGGCGGACTCTGGCACCAGTGGTGAGCAGTCCCCTCGAGGAAGCCGCCGGACTCATCGGACTCACCGCTATGCTTACACTTTCCCTTTCGTCATGAGGTCGACCACGCTACCGCAGTGTAACGGTGCCAGACGAGGAGGGGCGTGTTCTTACCGGGAAACCCGGCCACGAATCTCGTACAAAAGTGTACTTCCTTCTGAACGTGATAGATTTAACTTCACAAGCTCCACCTCAGATGGGCATGCAGCTATCATGCGATGCAAGGGTGGATGCTGACATCACGCATCGCCTCGTGGCCACCAGGTGCACCACCAGCGGCCTCATGGACCTTACGGCGGCTAGCCCGACCCGCTCTCCCGACACCGCGTCCGATCCATCGCAACCTGCCCCCCCCCCCGTGTACAGGCCCTGGCAATGCTTCTGACGTCTGTCCATCGTAACCACAGCCGCCATTAAGCTGCAGACAGCGGACCGGACGACGACCAACCGGCCGGACCCTAGCGAAGTACCGATGACACCGGCGGCTCCGGGCGGCCCATTGTCCCCGTGCAAGCTCGTTAGGACGCGCCTTGAGCTTTCATCGTTGTGGTTTTGGAAAGCCGCGATGTCGGTAAACGCCGTGCCAGTTGAGTAGGGGGCATGGCGGTCGGGTGGTTCTCCGAGGCTACCACGAGCTGTCGCTCTATGGGAGGGTTGGTGGTGAATGTTTTCGTCGGTGCCCGCGTGGGCACTTTCCGTGAAGAAATCCAACCGCAACATATGGGCTAGATTGTTAAGCTATCGCTATCGGTAAGCATCCATATCGGTAAGTATCGGTATTGGTAAGTGTCAATATCGGCAAATATCGATATCGGTAAGTCTTCGTATCGGTAATTATCGGTATCGGTAACTAATGATAGGTAAAGATCGATATCGGCAAATTTTAATATCGGTATCCTGGTACTTTGCTGGTGCCGGGAGCTGTCCTCTATGTGGTGCACTGAAACCGCCGGCACCAATGCCGTGCCATCGGAATGAGATCGGTACTTATGCCGCCGTGCACAACCGGTCCCGCGCATACATCATGCATATAAACTGGTGTATGTGCGTTACCAGTAAATATTTTAGAGATTTGACGAATGAAATTCTGAAATCGTTGGTTCTGCTTGGTGCGGACGCTCCCTAGCAGGCGCAGGTGATGCTCCCTGCAGTTGATGTACATAGTTGATGTGTGCAGTTAATGCAAGCAGTTGATGTTCTGCAATGTTCGCCCAGGAACAGTCTGTGGCATTCAAGCATCCACCAGTTTGATCGACCACTTTGAGGAACGAGAGGCATTAGCCACAGGCCCAGATAAATCGGCATTTTGGAGCTGCTTGCCGTCTCCCCGAAGATGTATTTCGTGAGTTGTGATAAAACATGTCAAAACGTTCCAATAGCTCGAGCAGGAAGTGATTTAGAGTATCAATGACCGTGAGGGATCCTAGCGAATACGTCTCGTCGCAAATAATCAAAAAATCTCGCCGCAAATATATTCCTGACTACCACGGTTGACACGCTGCAGACACGTCTCCGTGCAGCATTCACGGCAAGCCCGCAGACGCAGCCTATCTCTGGCTGCTGTATGGACTGAAAGACAGTCGCCACCGCCAGTTACGTTAGATCCTCGCCGTGCGGTAAAGACCTGGAAATCGGCACCCTTTTTGTTCTATGTTTGGCTGCTTGGGGATTGACTACGGCACCTGCATGGAGCAGCCGGTTCCAATTCCAGTCGGTCCCAGCGGACTGCGATAATCTCGAAGTGGGTCAGTTGTGTGTAGCTAATGGGTGAGCGTGTTGCCTCGCTGTGGTTGTGTTCTTTTATTTGTTTGATTTACGCTTACGACCGTCTTTAGCTGAAGGCGATTTTGTGTGATAAATCATCCATCTTGTCAAGTAAAACGCTTACTCGGATGACAAATCGGTTGTTTCGAAGCGATCCTAAAGCTCTTAACTAGCACCAGTGACATTCACGTCAACATGAGTGAGGAGGACTTCTCTTGGCGCATTCGGTTCATAGTGCGTGCTGAAATGACTTTGTGCACGTCGTATTCCTTTCTGAACCATTTTGCAACGAACACAGACATGTTTACATCATGCATTGACATGCCATCAACTAACCTACCGCACTGTCGCCCGCATAGCCCGCGCCGTGGCCTAGGACCGAGGAACGAAGGCGTGGAACATTACACAAACAACACAGACACCAGGTACCCTTAATGCCATCACACACGCAGCCGCCTGTGAACACACGGATCAACAGCGGCGGCATACATAACCACCCATGGGCCATCTCGTATGCATTGTCTCCCGGACATGCTAGAACAGTCACGCCATCTACGCTGGCCTTATCATCACGCCATGCGTGAGTGCGTGGCATCCCAGACGCCAATAACGGGGCGCTGTCGCATGGCACAGGTCGATAAGGTCTTGTCGGACGATCGAGAAAAATCGGCGGGTGGGCCAGAGTTGTGCCGAACCTTCTGGGACCATCGAGCACAGTGGGCGGGTGGGCCAGAGTCGTGCCGGGGTATGGGGCCAGCAGCTGTTGCGAAATGAGAGCCGACGGGGAGGGCTGGAGCAGCACTGCCAATCATGTGACTCAGCTGGAAGGATACTCAACACCTGACCATAAGAGCGGCAGGAGGCGATCTGGCGGCATTTAATTTGACTGTGTATTGGTGCGGGGTCGAAACATTAGTGTACAGTTGATGCATTGGTGTGCAATCGATTCACTGGTGTGCAATCGATGCACTGGTGCGCAGTCGATACATTGATGAGCGGCCGGTATGAAACGTTTGACAAGCCGAGATACAAATTTTTCCATTGAATCGGAACGGCTCTGCTGGAACGGTTCGTTCAGCGTATTCGCTACAAACTGTTCCTGGCCGAACGGACTCCGGGGCCATTCTGCCAAACAGGCGGCTAAGCGTTTGGCACGACATGTGATTGGCGACCGGGTTAGTACTATATTACTCTCTGGGAGTAATAAATACCACCCACCCAAGCGGCATTATAAAACACGGGAAACGGCTGATGGCTATTCAGGCCTAGCATAGCTTGTTTCACATTCATCGCACGTTTTGCGCAAAACTCAATCCCGGCTTGTGCTAATGCCCTGAGCTATGACATCACATAGAGGTGGCTTTTGCGCGATAACCTTCGGTGTGCCTCTCCTAAATAGAAGCTAATGGTCAAGTGACTTTTCAAATCGGCATGCAATGTCCACCAGCAGCACATAGCAGGTCGTGCTAATGCACTAAGCTATGACGGCATCTAGAGGGGGGATTTTGTTGCTATAAACTTCGGTGCTTCTCTTCTCAATGGAAGCAAATGGTGTAGCGACTCTTGAGGTTGGCGTACAACAGCAACACACATACCACTTTTGACGGGCCCGTCACCAAGGTGCTGTACAAGCTGGAAACGACAACCTTCGGTAGACCTGCTTTGGCTAGGTGCCCTCCGTATACGGTTGGGCAGCGATCCATCTCGTGGTCGGCACTGGCTGATCGCCCGCGTGATGCACGGTCTTTGGGAACGGTACATGACACGTCCATAACCCATGCATGACTCGCAAACCTTCCAAAGGTTATCTGAACGGCTGGCCGGCCCCGTTGGCTTCAAATGGAGCGGTGGTGGAGCTGACGCTGATGGGCTGGCATCACAGCACTTCGTCGCCATCGCTAGAAATCGCCGTCGCCTGGACAGAGGCGACGGCGCGAACGTCTCGGACAGTCTCAGCACGAACCTGATCCTCTGTCCAACTGTGTACCGGACAGCAATTTGCTCTGTGACGCCCTTTCTGATTTTGGAACATGCAGACCTACCCTCAGCTAACAACATGCCACAATAAGTGAAACATGGGTGGTGTCGGAGCCGTCGGAAGAAGCATTGCCGCAGGGTTTTAGATTCGTCATGGTCCAAGGACGGGCACTATGCGCGAGCTCTAGCTTGTTCTAGCCAGGTCTAGCCAGTTCTAGTAGCTTGCTCTAGCCAGTTCTAGCTAGACGGCAGAGCTTTGGGTCCTACTTCTAGACAGTAGACAACAAAACATGATGCCAGTTCCCTTGTGTTGCGACCGCGGTCGACAAAATCAACGGGACGCTCCTCATTCCCCTCCCCTACCCCCGCGCCCACCTCATCCAGGCACATGCAAAGATATGCAGGACTCCGGGAAGAACTTTTCTCTAAAGAAGTTTCCTGATGCCCTCCGTGGTCAGATATTCTAATGCGTCCTCCTGCAGAGACAGACATCCTGAGTCACACTCGGTGAAGTACGTGCCCTGAGAATGGATGCGACCAGATCATTCTTCCCCTGAACCGCAGTTCGCTGCCGGCTCGCAGCACGGATGTGCCGGATCCCGGTAATCGTCCCCGGAAGTGGTCGATCCTCCGCCGAGGCGCCGCCAGATGGCAGTCAAACGCACAGGCTGGTCGGCAGATAGCCACGATGACGAATGTGAACATAACTCAGCGCAGATTGCCTACCCCCACCCTACCCCCTCTCTCCACGTGACCCCGGTCGGAATCCATTTTAAAGGAAAAGGTCAAGCCGTCTTGTCCAAGATGTTCTCACTAGAGAATGCGCGCCCATTCTCGTCCGAGAACAGACCTTTCCGGATGGCCGGATACATTTGGAATGGAAGAGCCTCGTACCGATGGCGCCTGTTAGGTGTCGCCCCCAGTTAGATCCGATCGACGGAGTGCTCTTTGGGGACCCCAGTGGTGGCTCTTTATCATCAAAGCCGGGATGATTTGTTGGGCGCCATACCCACGCTGGCACTGTAGTTTGTCCAACGTTATGCCTTTTCCGTGGTTCAGCGATTATAACATCGATGCTGTGCAGCCAAGTGGGTAATGTAATCAAGCGTACCAAAGCAGCAGGTGGCTTCACATGTACTGTAATCCGGGTTCCAAAGGGCCGTCAAATTACGGAGTTCCGAATTATAATTGGGTAGATCTGCGCCATGAAAGGCGAGCTTGCTGGTTAAGTTCTTCAGCGTCCGCATTTCATGGCCTGTTTTTCGACTGAGAAATTCACATGCGGACAATCGGTGTGAGTGCAAAGCTTCCCGACCCTATGCTTCAAAGTATATTTTATAGCCTCTGCAGCTAAGTGCGTCATGATGTTCTTGGCGACGGTTGATATAGCCCATTTTATACAGACAGACAATGTGTGATGTCTTAATTCTAAAGCTGTTATTCCTGCAAAACGTTGATGACCGGAGATTTCTCCGTATATTTTCCAGCCATCAGAAACTACCTCCAATAAAAATAACTGCACAGAAGTGATCTGTGGGCAGCATGTGGGCTAAATGCACTAAACCTGAACATTCCCAAAGCGTCTTTCAGCGATTTGGAGTTCTTCCCAGATTGATCAGGTTCCAGCATTGATCGTCCATCACAACTAGATTGGAGATCTGTTCTCAGATATTAACACGTGTTTTAAAGTCGATTATCCGAGCCATTGTTCGAGAACACTCGCTGCGATGATACCTCCGTTGCGTTGTGCTAATCCCATTTCAGCGTCGCGATTCGTCAGCGATCCAGACTTAGCGGCGACATCAGCGGATGACGTCCAGTTACAAATCTGCAATGACTCACCACCGATCACGTCTCCGGTGGCATATCCGGTGACATATCCGGTGACATATCCGGTGACATATCCGGTGACATATCCGTTGACACACCTCTGGTGACCAGCCTCCAGTGCCGAGTCTTCGAGTCTCAGGGAGTGGAGCAGTCTACATGACCGAGCCACTTCTCCTCATCCGTGCTGTTCATCCGTTTCGTTCCGTTCTGGCACGCTTTGTCCCCGTCATCTGCTCAATTCTTTTCGCAGCTCCGGACATAAGCATTCACTGCACCAACCGGCTGCCTCGTGCTCGGCCTTCGCCGAGCACGAGGCGGTTCTGATACTGATGCTGATGCTGATGCTGATGCTGCTGCTCCGACCAAAGGAGTCTCCACTAAGACTTGTCACGTCTCTCACCCGCGTGCGAGCGGTGAGGACCACGCTAACGCACAGGACGGGCGAGAACATGGCAGTAGTGTCTTCTGGTTACCGATGATTAGCCAAACTTGAAGCGCCTGGCGCGTCAGCAAGCTGACCAAATACGGTTAGAAGGTCAGCAGACAGCAGAATCATTCCAGCTGGCACAACCCCATTTCAAACGAGCTGCAATTGGTGTCCCTTGGGGCTTTAAAACTGATAACTTTACACAGGTGATTTGGGATGTGGTGGATAATGGGCTTGGGGATAACTTTACACAGGTGATTTGGGCTGTGGTGGATAATGGGCTTGGGGATAACTTACACAGGTGATTTGGGCTGTGGTGGATAATGGGCTTGGGGTAAAAAGTACACAAGCTGCTTGCGCAGGGCAACCAAGCTTTTACAATGATATTGGACAAATGTAGCAAGTTTCAAGGTACATTTAACCAAATTTTCGGACCACCACCACGATATAGGGCATCGCGTTCTAGTTCGGGTAGAAAAAATGTTGGCGGCAGCAATTTTCGGCATTTGCGATCACCCGGTAATTAGAGAGGAAAGGGGAAAAAAGATGAAAGAAGATGACAGTCTGTATCCCATCCCCGCGCCTCCCCTGCGCAGGCAAGTCACTGATGGTTTGCAGGGCCGGTGGTCGCAGGTATGGGATAATCGTATCACCCCTTCTTTCCTCTATATCTTTTTATCACCCATTCCTCCCGCTGATAGCAACGCTTAATGCACACCCAATTTTTTTTTCGTTTTTTATGCTGTTCTGCCATCCTACACCTTTCCGAGGATCAACGGGTCTGTGCTTTTATGGCTCAGTGTCGTTTTCTACCCTCAACTTTGATGTATAATTGATTGATAAACAATACACGCACGTCACATATAGATCTACACGGTATAAGGGACGTGATTCAACAAGAGTTACGAACTAATATTAAGATCAAAGTTAGGATATGAAAACGAGAAGCTTGGGAAGCCCTAAGGTGTAAACAATTCAGGATTTAGAGAGGTACAATACAAAGCAGGAGGGTCTTCAGCTCCTTGTTTTTCGGCTTTACTGGTTCAGGGTTTTTATGCTGAATTATCAACCTTCAATATGTCAGGAGGCACTGACCACACAATATTATGGACCACATGTTGACTATTTTGATAACACTCAATGTCCTCAGCTGGACTTATGATCACTCGTGATCATGAGCCCAGCTTCAAGTATCAGGTGCTGTCAGTATAACCCGCGCCTGCTCTATAAGGCATTGTTTGCTATAATGTTTCTTGTCCGTTTCATCAGCATCTGCTGGCATAATAAAGGTCGCTAACTCAGCATAGTAAATCCGAGCCCACAATCTACAGTACATGTGAATGAGATATAAAATGCCTATACATTTGATCTGGACATTGAAATACAATGATGCATATATGAAACATACATAAACCATGCGTTTGCCATGGCATGTATGACTCGGATGTCATGCTAGGCAAGGAGCACAAGTTTTTTCTATTGATGCGAGCTACTGATAGAGCGAGCTGAACGCTGTTTGTTCCGACGTTCGTTGCAATGCTAGCTCATACGCTAGACTGAGGTGCCTGGGGCAAAATGTTTCATTGGCGAACGAAGGAAATGATGTTTCAAGTACAAGCACCTTTGTTTCGTTTCCTCACATTGCATCAGTTTATCAACGTATCATCATTTTCAGCAGTAAGGGTTTTATGTTGAGCACAACCGACCTGCAATATACAGGAAATTTTGGTTAGATGAGCAATAGAAGCAAGCATTGGTTCATGTTTCGAAAATATCCAACGTTTATTTCACCGTTTCTGGTAACGCATAACAAAAGCCAGCAATAAATTACTCTTCAAAACCTAAGGCGCACGATGGGCAGAACTCGTTCGGAATCTATGCAGACTCCGCCAGTACAGAGAGCAAGAATAACCACTCATCGTAACTCCAGATCGTATCGATGCACGATACTGTGCTAGGGCGGCTCGGAACACGGATAACCAAGCCGAAAGTCTCAAGGACCCGCTAAGTGTTGTTGAAAATATATACCAATGGTCTTCGGTGGCTGTACATATATACACACACACATACACATATACACACATGTATATACACACACACACACACACGTATATACACATATATATATATGTATATATACCAATGTTGTTAACCAATGCCATTTGGTGTGTTGACGACCAGTTATTATCTGACGAAAAAACCATAATGCCGAAGAAACTGGAGCTTGAGAAGCATCCTGGTTATCTGAGCGTGCTTGTTTGGTCTTTCGTGTAGCAATTTTTGCGAACGAACTGACATTATCTTTCAAAATGAGAAAAATGCCACTGTACTGTACACTTGATGTAAGCAAGACAGGCAATTTTTGTTTCACAAACACAAGACAATTTTTGTGTCCTTGATGGATTTCGCCACTTTATGGTAACAATTATCAATGTTCCCCATACCATGAGGTACTGGTTGAACGGCATCAAGCACACCCTGGCTATCTTGTCAAAATAACCAGCCAAACCTAGCAGCCAATTCCGAGTTAACAAACAAGCCGAGGAGTTTTGGCAATGCAACCGCTTTTTATTAATAAAATCGTTTGAACCCTTCATGTTATAAAACATCATCGTCAGCATAACCACGTCGTACATTGCATTTCATGCACCACCGTTTGGGGGTCTGTGATTTGCCACGTGTCTACACATACCCATGCTTAATACTGTTGCTCTATCCCAGTATTGCTGGCTGCCCTAAGAACTTGGCAGCCATGGCTGCCCTCATTATTTGGCAGCCATCGCTGCTGTTGCTGCACTCGGTGTTTGCCAGCCATGCCGAGGGCTTCAGTGCTTGGCAGTCATGCTATTTTCAGTTCTTAGTGCCTTAGTGTGCGATGACATGCCGCCGAAGCAGATGCTCTATGCGGAGCTACGTGTCATGACATGTCGCCGAAGCAGATGCTCTATGACGACCTACATGTCATGGCATGGCATCTCACCGAAGCAGCTGCTCTATGCGGACCAACATTTCATGATATCTCGCCGAAGCAGATGCTCTATGTGGACCTACATGTCATACCATGTCGCTGAAGCAGCTGCTCGATGTGGACCTACATGACATGACATGTCGCCGAAGCAGCTGTTCCAGTCTATTACTAGTAAGGAATAAGTCACTTATGACTAGGAGGTTGACCCAAACGAAAAGATAGTGTGTGTGTTTATACACACACACACACACACACACACACACACACACACACACACACACACACACACCACACACACACACACACACACACACACACACACACACACACACACACACACACACACAACACACACACACACCACACATACATATATATATATATATATATATATATATATATATATATATATATATATATATATATGTGTGTGTGTGTGTGTGTGTGTGTGTGTTGTGTGTGTGTGTGTGTGTGTGTGTGTGTGTGTGGTGTGGGTGTGTGTGTGTGTGTGTGTGTTGTGTGTGTGTGTGTGTGTGTGTGTGTGTGTGTGTGTGTGTGTGTGTGTGTGTGTGTGTGTGTGTGTGTGTGTGTGTGTGTGTGTGTGTGTGTGTGTGTGTGTGTGTGTGTGTGTGTGTGTGTGTGTGTGTGTGTGTGTGTTGTGTGTGTGTTGTGTGTTGTGTTTGTGTGTGTGTGGTGTGTGTGTGGTGTGTGTGTGGTGGTGTTGTGTGTGTGTGTGTGTGGTGGTGTGGGGTGTGTGTGTGTGTGGGTGTGTGTGTGTGTGTTGTGTGTGGGTTGTGTGTGTGTGTGGTGTGTGTCTGTGTGTGGGGGGTGTGTTGGTGTGTGTTTGTGTGTTGTGTGGGTGTGTGTGTGGTGTGTGTGTGTGTGTGTGTGTGGTGTGTGGTGTGTGGGTGTGGTGTGTGTGGTGTGTGGTGTGTGTGGTGTGTGTGTGTGTGTGGTGTGTGTGTGTGTGTGTGTGTGTGTGGGTGTGTGGGTGTGTGTGTGTGTGTGTGTGGTGTGTGTGTGTGTGTGTGTGTGTGTGGTGTGTGTGTGTTGTGGGTGTGTGTTTGTGTGTGTTGTGTGTGTGTGTGTGTGGGTGTGTGTGTGTGTGTGCGCGCGCGCGCGAGAGAGGAGAGAGAGAGAGAGGAGGAGAGAGAGGAGAGGAGAGAGAGAGAGAGAGAGAGAGAGAGAGAGAGAGAGAGAGAGAGAGAGAGAGAGAGAGAGAGAGAGAGAGAGGGAGAAGGGGACAAAGATGAGGGTGGGAGATCAAGGTGAGAGTAAGACACACAGTGGGTCTGAACACTGCAGAGGACCAGGCAATAGCCTTCAAACACAGAATCCATATGACAGAGCTGTTCGGCACCGGTGCCAGCGCATGAACCTGTTACTGGTAGCGACAGAAACAACTGCACCAAGTGCGCTCAGATTTATTTTATTTCATGACTCTGTATGATTGCTTCGATCACGATTAAACGCAGAGTATGATTTGCAGCCAGCCGTAGCCAGCTAGCCGCGTACCGGCAATCTGCTGGTTAATGTCCACAGGGCACAGTCGCTTATCATGCGCACAACCAAGGAGCTTCGCTTCACGCGACGTTCCGCGCGACGTAAGTGATATATTTGCTCACTGGTCGAATTCCCGCATGTCAATCCGGTTTTACTTTTGGGCTGCGGATGCACAGCCAGCTTCGACTTAGACAACTGGAAAGCACCAGTTTTATCTCGTTTGAACCAGTTTTATATTTTAAAGCTGGCAAAGCTATGCGTGAAGATTTTGCGTGAAGACGAAACGAGAAGAAGCAAACGGAGAGATGACATAGCACAGGGCGTTGGGTGAACACTAGCGGAGTAAGCTTCGCTCAGCAGCGGGAGCCGCCTGTTGGGAGGTCAGAAGCTTGGTTTCCCACCTGTCGACGGGGCACCATGCTGCTATTGTATAATGCTGCCGACAGGTGGCTGGTACAGCGACTTGACATTGATCCCGCTGTGTTCTGTGCTCTCGTCCGTTCCTAACGAAAGTCAGAGATGGCGAAAGTGGGGAGCCACATCAACCCTTTTGCAGCTCTCAGAAAAAACGACAAACAGAACGGTGTTGTATATAAAACATTGAGGCAAAGCATCTTTTGCCCCCACCTCGCTCCCCGTCATCTCGAAGGGTACGCTGTGAGAGTTGTTCTCCTCCCAGCGGCAGGGCCTGACCTATGACCTCCTGTCGCCACCTCTGCGGCCGTCCGTGATGGGCAACCGGTGCTTAGTCCTCCTGCTGATATGGTTCAGGGACCGGTTCGTGTCAGCACCGATCCCCTCGTGTTCTCTGCGCTCCGAACCCCAGCGGCCGACCATCGTCTGCCTCCCCCCTGCCCCCCCCCCCCCAACCCCCTCCCCCATACAGCGACGGAGGACCGCTCTTGTGCCAGCGTGAGCTCATCACAAAGTACCCGGTTGTGCCGATGGCGTCGAGACGTGATGGGAGCCGTGATTTCGCCGTGTCATCTCTGCCATCGTCCGTGATATCGCCGTGACATATCTGTCATCGTCCGTGATATCGCCGTGACATCTCTGCCATCGTCCGTGATATAGCCGTGGCATCTCCCCATCGTCCGTAATATCGCCGTACCATCTCTGCCATCGTCCGTGATATCGCCGTGTCATCTCTGCCATCGTCCGTGATATCGCCGTGTCATCTCTGCCATCGTCCGTGATATCGCCGTGACATATCTGTCATCGTCCGTGATATCGCCGTGACATCTCCGCCATCGTCCGTGATATCGCCGTGACATCTCTGCCATCGTCCGTAATATCGCCGTACCATCTCTGCCATCGTCCGTGATATCGCCGTGACATCTCTGCCATCGTCCGTGATATCGCCGTGACATCTCTGCCATCGTCCGTGATATCGCCGTGACATCTCTGCCATCGTCCGTGATATCGCCGTGACATCTCTGCCATCGTCCGTGACATCGTCATCGCATGTTCTGTTGCCGTCCTTGGCTGTTCTTGGCCGTTGTTGTGTTTGGCTGCTGTTCTTGGCTTGTCTTGTCGTTGCATATTTCGAGGATCGCTATCCACGTAGCTCTTGACCCTGTATATTGGCCCAATAACTTGCATTCCAATGTCCGGTGCTATGATATCGACGGGGTGCTTTGATATCACTTCCCGCGGTAGTATTTTGGACTTATTCTGCATTCATAAAACCCTACAACATGAAAACTTATGGCGTTAGAGAGAAACATAACATGATATAGTCGCTGGCAAGGCCATGCCCACAGCTATCTCCTACAAGTTCATTCAACAACCTTGAAGACGGTGTCTTTGTCGCTTCCTACTTTACTATACGCAGCATAGTTATACTTCCGACGGCACTAGTTTAATTTTGAGACGATTTCTAGCAAATGCCAAGGCCTTTACAGCACATGAAAATGTGAGACTCGTTGGCATTAATTGATGGCAGTGCATTTAAAAAGCCGCTGCCAGTACTTCTGCTACCGCACAGTAAAAAGCCTGCCTCAGACTTCACCTCAGTACGATAGTGCTGCGGCATCTGCCCTACTTTGACGACCATCGTTACCACTGAGCAGGATGCCAGAAGATGTGCGTAACCACTGTGCATTCAACGCCCTGGTGTTGTGTCAGAAGATGAGTCTAATCACTGTGCATTCAACGCCCTGATGTTGTGTCAATTTGACTTCAGTGGTCATAGTCACCTTGATTTATAGCGTTGGTTTAGCTTGGTGTTTGTTAATTAGCTAGATGCTAAATCTACGATGACATTGATTGAAACCAGAAGAAATGACGAATGAGTTGTCTGATGCAATGAGTTGGCTGACTTGATGTTGCGTTGCCGTACCAAACATCAGAAACGAACGAGCCTAATCTCGACAGCGTTGGACACGCTTGAAAAACATGTGACACCCTTATTGCTCAAGCGTCCGTAGTTTGTCAAAGTAAAATATAAGCAATCATAAGCCCGTAATACAGCTTGCACAGTCATTTTCATTTCACCAGCAAGACGCATGTTGCAGCACGCGACGAACAACGTGATACGAGACGCGTTTGTTTTTGTGCGCGTTTACATCGCGTTTACGTGGTAGCGAAACATCAACGAATAAAGCAATTCGCCCATTGGAATCCACGCACCTTTTCAATGCATTGAAATCGTCTCCCATGAGTAGGTAGGCAAAGAGATTCACTCAGGTATGACGTTTGCGCAAATTCGCAACTGGAGTCACGCGAAAATTAGTTTCTTTTGGGCCTGGTTAGGGCAGCAATGCTAGTCAGGGAAAGTCACGAGCGAGAAGGTATTTAAGGTTAGGAGGATCGTGGCCGCGGAACTACGCAAACTTAAAACTCGGAGCGAGTATCGATCACCAAGAAGTGGGTCACACGCCGTGTGGCTTCCGTTTTCTGTGCAATCTATACCGGTTAAGGTCTTAGTGGGGACTGGGTGCCATACAGGCGAGGTTAACTGCTCCCGATCGAGCAATGACATCGCTATGAATCAGTAAATGCCGAAGTCAAGTAGAATTGATGGCATATATATATATATATATATATATATATATATATATATATATATATCTATCTATATCTATATCTATATATATATATATATATATATATATATATATATATGTACACATATATGTATGCCGTATATATATATATATATATATATATATATATATATATATATATATATATATATATATATATATATATATATGTATATATTCATGCACTATGCGCTCATATATACATACAGACATAATATGCCTTCAAACAGATCACTGATGCAAGCTCCGCTGTGATGCTTCAAGGTATTTTATACACATTATATATATATATATATATATATATATATATATATATATATATATATATATATCTATATCTATCTATCTATCTATCTATCTAGACATACGTGCATGATATACTTTCAAATAGATCATTAATGCGAGCTCTGCTGCAATGCTTAAATATGTTGTTTTACATTTGAAGATATTGTAGCGAGCATCAGATGTTAGGAAACGGGCTCACTTACAATTATTCGTGTCCTTTTAAGTGGAAAATACTCCTCTAGACAGAACGATCCTCTGTTACGTAAACGTGCTCATTAATGCGTCATAGCTTGATCACACACACACATATATAAATATATATATATACATATATATATATATATATATATATATATATATATATATATACATATATATATATACATACATATATACATATATATATACATATATATATATATATATATATATATATATATATATATATATATATATATATATATATATATATATATATAGTGCGTGTGTGTGTGTGTGTGTGTGTGTGTGTGTGTGTGTGTGTGTGTGTGTGTGTGTGTGTGTGTGGTGTGTGTGTGTGTGTGTGTGTGTGTGTGTGTGTGTGTGTGTGTGTGTGTGTGGTGTGTGTGTGGTGTGTGTGTGTGTGTGTGTGCGTGTGGGTATAGGTATAGATCATCGTGAATGTCATTAAAATCGCTCTACCATCATTCGCAAACTTAAGATCGCGCCCATATTGTCATCGCATAGCGCTTCATTCAATCCATCAATAGCACCAAACGTGGAAACCTGGTACAATAACACCATATAATACATTTAACAGCGCCTTGGATCGGAAGCAAAGTCATGCTCATTTTTCAGGGACCTCGAATACGTTCCTTTGAGATTCCCAAAATGTTTGTAGGATTAGGATAAGTCCTATAAATACCAACCCAACCAACCCAACCAAGCAAATATTATTTTATATATTCCGTGTAACTATGACGCCAGTTAAGGCATACAGTGTGTACGGGCACCTCCTTTTACAAACAATGATGCGCGTGCCAAATCGAAATCAATACCACCCTCATGTTTTATGATGTTTCAATTCCAGAACTGCATATTCGCATTGTTATTGCCCGGGTGTGAGTGGTCTCGCGTCATTTAAGGACAGGGCACCTCTGATGTCCATTTTCCGGCCAATAATGCAATCCCTGTCTCCATTATAAACGGCTTCTCCACTCGCAAGCTTGTTCTTGACAGTGCATTTGGCTATGATCGTGGTAATTCGACCATGGTGTTCCGGGTGAGCTGTGTGCCATGCATTGTTTTCATGTCTTTCTGGGGCAACATGATGCAGGTGTCTGGTGTTGCGGCGAGACAATGGCGCTGTTGTATGACCAAAACAGGATGGTTTGTTGCACTGTCGCGGAGAGGCTTTTGGAACTCACACACAATATTAGTAGTCTTGACAGCGGCTGTGTCTTGTGCTTAGTTGTTGGTCATGATCACGCCATATACATTTAGGTTGTTGTAGAAAATCATTAGTCCAGTTGTAGGAGTGAAAAAGCTTCTGATTTGCCGGATATGATTTGCGTCAAAAATGAGCCTTTCGCGTGCCAATTTGTGACCAAATTGCAAAAATGAAAGCAAGCCACAACAGACCAGACCATATTACAGCAGACCATCCCACCTACACCAAACTCAAAGCGTAGTGTTGGCCTGTACTTGCTAACGCTTGCAGCGTGAGCATGTGTAGAGCACATGTCGAAACATTGACGTCTCCCTCTATGAGCAAGTTGACCCACAAACTGTTGCCTAGCACAGTTGCTTTAATCGGGATATTTTTTGTAGGTAGCAAAAATATACCACAAACTATACTACACCAGTGCTGACGTCACACAGCAGTGGCCTCAGTTATTTTTCAATGCCAGTCAGTTAGGAGCTTTTCACGTATTTTTCGGCCACGATATATTCACATACTAGACAGTACAAAATGCCAAAATCCTAGACTTGTTTCTTGTAAGAATCATGGCTGGCCGCAGCATCTTGCGCCGAGGGCGATCAGGCTTCCAGGCGGCGTTTAAAAGCGTCGTGCTATTTGAGACAGATGGGCTCGAGTGTTCACCACGTGGTAATGAATTCGGCTCAGTGCAGGACTGTGGGCTGCCAATAGGTATCTTCATGTCGTGAGAAGTTAACTGGCTTGAAGACTGTAGCTAACCGCCGTTTTTTATAGTTACTGTGCGGCTTTTCTAAGGATTTATATTGGAGCGTATCCTTAGTAATAGCGTACAAGCCGTGCCTAATAAGGAAACTTGCTGCTTGGTGATACCTGAACTGTGGCTTCAGTGGCAAACGGAGGACGTTGTAGCGACGCATGTCAAGAATTCATCCGGGGCTTTCTGCTGTTGAGAGGAACAGCGACTTTGAGGTAAGAGGTTGAGCATCGCTGGTGTAGGCCTCATACACTGCCCGTCGCACCTCAGACTTAGCGCACAGATCAGTGGACAGGCGTGAGATAAAACGATTTTAATTATCGCCATTTTGCCTTGAGAGCTAATTGAAGATTCTAGAGGTATGCAAAAATGTAATTTGCATCTGCAGACACCAATATTGCATGGTTTTTGCGCAAGTCAACTTGGACCATGTTAGAAAGTGCGAGTTCTGCACCGGTATTGATTATGCAAAGATAGTGCAGATCCAACGCTTCCAGCTGATTATACGATGACGTCACAAACAAAAGTGATATTATTTCCAGGTGCTTGTAGAACCATACTATCGGTAAATGCAGTGCAACAGGGATACCTCTGTACAAACTGCGTAGGGGTGAAGAGGGGGGATGCGCGAGGAAAAGTTGCTGCGCTTCCCTTCGAAATGCACTTAAAGCAGTTTTCTCCCCAGATTTGGCGCATTTTCTTTTCAGAATTGAGAGCAGGGGCATAGTTTCTCAAAATTAGTCTTTTGGGGGCCGAACCCTCAAAAAGTATGATCAATGAAACATAGGGGATCAATAATCATAACTAAAAATAGGAAACTACACCACACTATACCCTCGTTCTTCAAGCCCGCAATTCCGCACTGGGAGCGACCGTCCGGCCCCACTCAAAACCTCAAATAACAGCTTGACCGGCTAGGCCGAGTCGCAATAACGGCACAATTTCCGGTCGTTGCATGCTAAGACAGGCCTAACACGAGAGCTCACTTTTGACTAGCGTTGGCTCACGACCCACCAACGCCAACAATTGCATGGCGATGGGGTGCCACAAGTAATATTCATGAATATGCCGAGGAAATAATGCATGGACTGTCAAACTCATTTCCTTCATTATATTTTTTGACCGACAGGTGTGTTTTCTCTAAGTCATGCGTACTAAATGAGCAACGAAAAATTTTGGCTCGAAAGAGACTTGGACCCTAATCGAATCATACCTCACTTCTGTAAGTCTGCAGCAGACCACCTTACTCCTGCAAGATTAACTAAACGTACTTTTTGGGCTTTTCTATGTTTGGTCCAATGAAGGAGCATTCGCGGAAGTCCGTAAATGAACGGTGTTAGCATCAAGATCACCCAGGCAAGATGGCGAATCATGTGATAGGATGGATGTTAAGACGATCCAGTACGCCAGATTCTTTGTCCAAATTAATGGACTCTTTTGACCTTTCTGTCCAGCTCTGCATCTCCGCTGGGATGCTTCACACGTTCCGGGTCCGCGGGGACATCTCAGGAAGGCAGAAGATGAAACGCTGATGAAGGCTTATTTTACATGGTTACGATCAGGCCTGTTCATGTTTTGTTTTGTCGCTGTAATATATATATATATATATATATATATATATATATATATATATATATATGTGTGTGTGTGTGTGCTTATTTGTGTGTATGCGTTGCGTATATGCATTGCGCATGTGGGTCGTGACTTCAAATCGTGTGTGTGTTATATCTGTATTGTGGATATGTCTAAGCATGCATGTTACGCATATTTTATTGCTTTTGTGTCAATTGCCACCACAAAGAGGTGCGTGGGTCACCCCTCAACCCTTGAAACTCCTCCTGGTTTGACAACCGAGAAAGTGCGGTGTCATGAGTGTCGAGCGCCCCAGTCTTAACTCACCTGGCGCGGGCCGTCCTCCCTCCTCCGAGCTCCACAACTCGGCCACAACTGCCGGCTGCGGTCTGCAGCGGCCCAGGTTGACGGTGCTGCCACCTGTGACGGCGTCGGCCCGGCGGCCGGCGGTCAGCAGCGTGAGCCCGTGCGTAGCCGCATCGACGTCCGACCCGTCCCCGTAAGGTCAATTTGCGACTTTTTCTGGCAGCGGGGAAAGGGAGAAAGTTCGGCTCTCCCGTCGCTGTAGCCTGTTGACAACCAAGATTGAGCACAGTAAGTGAAGATGCATCGTAGGCAAACTTCGTCACGACATAGCAACTTTGCACGCTGCACTTCAAATGAAAACTTTGCTAGACCCGGGGGATTCGGTACACCTCAGCTAGGGGTTTAAAAACAGGTCACGCCAATATGACCTCCACACTGACCACGCTTGTGGTCAGTGTGTATGTGCGTCGCTATCCCTGAAAACTCAGAACTGGATCACATCCTCTGGGTGACACAGGGTATTGAGTAATATCTGTCATTCGTTGAGTCACGCCAGTTAGACGCCGGTTGCAGAGTGGCCTATATGAGATGATAACGGACACAAATTGTATCTCCTTAGAGATCATTCAAATAATAATTGAAATTCCAAATCTTATAATACACTTGACATTGTCGGCACAACACAAGTCACTCTCACGTAGCAACAATGTCGCCAGCGCCGACCACCAAAATGTCTCGCAAAACACTGAATGAACTGATGAAATTTGGAACTGGTGATTTCGAACGTGAAATTCCAACCATAGCATCGTAAATGCTTCTAGACAGCTGTCTCAGGTATCATGGTGTCACGTGTTTTGACACTCATGAATGGATAATTGCTTAATAAGCTACGTTTATCTATAAGAAACTGGCAAATGAAATAGTCTAACAGTGATTTGCACCGCGCGATATGTCCCAAAAAATTTGTTGTACAACGTCGATCTCGAGTAGATCAACCAAATCATTACGGCATGAATTGCAAGGGATAACGCCGTCTTCTAGCCGAAAGCTAATGCGCCTTCTATTTGGGTTTGAAGCGGCAAGGCAGCAGGAAGAAGTTGTTCGTGTTACATCTGTTCAGACTGCTCATTCACTGGTATATTCCTCAAAATTAACTTAAGGCTGGTTTCCGCCAGTTTTTCCGGCCCGAAAAACCGGGTGAATCACCCGCGGCGGTAAAAGTTTGGAACTGTCGCCAGATGTGCAGGAAGCACCTGGATCTGGTGAACCGGGATCTCTTTATGGCACCTGACAGCACCTGGCGGGAAATTCATAGTAACACGTCGGGGTGCATTCGAACTTACCTTTCGAAAGAAAAAAGCAAAAATGACACTTTTATGTGCAGCTATTTTCTAGCAGAAACGTTGCAGGGAATGCCATTTAGAATAGAATAGCTTCTATAAGTTGACGCGAACTTACCTAACCAACGTTCAATGTGGTGTGCAGCTTTCCACACCACCATGCGAAGAGCTTCCAATTGCGTTGGGAAATGTACCGATTACCGTGTACATAATGTGTATCGGGCCTTTTATATCTGCATCCTAGCCACTTACGCGGTCCTGAGATAAGGTTGACATCTCCATATGATTCTGAAATAAGAAAAATGCCGCATATAAGCGTGAATGACAGACAATACTGTATGATTGTACAGGTGTAAGCTATAGAGACATGCCCCAAGTGCTTCTTGTATCTCCTGCATCTGCAAGCAGACCAAGCATTTTGTACAGCCAACGGTTGCTTAAATTATCTGTAAGTCTCCACACTTAAGTGTATGCCTGTCTCACAAATACCTTATATGATGACCTTATATATATATATATATATATATATATATATATATATATATTCTACATTTATGCATTGGTGACAGCGACCAAGGTTCCACGTACAGTGCAACTCTTTTGTTATTGGCTGCAACAAGCTTAACTATGCGAATGCCCGACGTCCTTGAGGTGACTAACAATGACGATGAGCACGCCTTAAGACAGAGTGATGTTGACTCCTTTTGGCCGAGCGCTGGCGCACCTTTGGCTATGACGGCTTCGAGCTAGCGTCCTGATTTGTGACGGCGTATCCGCTAACGCCATCAGTAATTGTCTTAGTTTGGTTGCCGGGATCTCACACAAATTCTTGCCAGCACCCAAGAGGAGGTGGTCCATGGTTAGAGGTCGAGAGCGCTTGGCTGACTACACATAATCAACTCACGCCTTCGCGAGTGCAAGTTTCATTTCTTTTCGATGTTAAGGTGGGTTGGTCGCGCGACGCTGTGGCTTTGGATCGGTGACATCTGGTACTGATCTTAACCCATGATTGCCATCTTTTTATGACTTAGAAAATGTTAACACGCACCTAGACAGGGGTGGTGAAACTTGCCGACTTGGCGGGTGCCGGCGACACAAATGTCTATTTTCACGCGACGCTTGGTGCCAAAAATACTTTTGACCGACAGTTCTTTGGACGGCGGGGACAAAACATAACAGGGCGCATTCCACATCTTTACATGGACTTCAGTGGCAACCATTCCATTCCACCATACCAGCAAACTTTTCCGTAATTACCTTTTATCGTACCCGACGGCACCATGGTATCTTTCTTAGGTTCCATCCCAACGCGACGACAAAAAAGGCCCAATGATTTCTAGTTGGTTTCTCACTTTGATGGCAGGACGCCGACAAATAGATATATATCCCATGGCCCGGCCGGTTGGCCGATTCACTGTTTTTACCAGCCGACTCCCAGCGCTCCAGACTAGACAGTAGAAAATACTGAGAAAAAATATAGATATGGCGATTCATTTGGCCGCAAGGGAATGCCTCAATCGTGGCGATGCAACTGAGAAATGTGAGGCTGGCGGTGACTTTCAATGCATTAGGGCTTTACAAGCGGCATTCGCATTGCAATTTCATGAATACCTATCAAGGTTTGGTTTCTGGGCATTGTTGACTTCACTGATTGACAGTTCGAGGAAAGTCGGCGCGATAATCCAATCAAGGTACAAACAGACCTGTGGTTATTCAGACTGACGTTTCAAGACACCGGAAAGAAACAGAAAGACTGTTGACTCGCCGTAGAAGTATCAAACACCGAGCCTTCCTCCCTTTGAAGAGAACTATAGGTTCGGCGATGGGATCTGATGACACCCAGGGAAGGGAGTAACAGGGGGTGAGAATGGTCCCGAAGTGTCAATTTATGCCACTGTTACTCTGCTCCTGATTAAGGACGATCAACAGCCAAATAGGTATTCAAATCAGGGCCTGTACAAAGCTCCTGTTCAGTCCAGACCTCCAGCCCCGTCTCCCAGTTTGTGACGAAGTGTACCACATCTGGGAAAACAGGAATATTTTTGAGGAAGATTGCATATTTGATCACTGCTCAGCCTTCCCACTTATTTTTGAAAACTATGCCTGTACCTGAAATGCAATCATTTCGTTGATGCTTTGTTAACATCGAAATAACAATCATTTCCAGTCCAACCTTTTTCCAATATTAATCTTGCATGCTGGAAACTGACATGACAGCCTGTGTAGGCAACAAAGAGACAATAGCGGTTGAGGACTAAGGAATTCCAGAAAATGTACACAGTGATTAGGGAAGATAGGGGTTAACGGTTCCATCACCATCTCTACTCAACCACGAGGTTTACTTCAAATGGGAGGTGGTTTTTGTGGAATGTTGGTCCATTTGTTGTAGGAGTCCAGTAAAAAGATGACGTTTGGCTTTTTCTGAGAGCAATCTGCTTATTTGCTGATGATAGCACCCCTTTTGTAGAAGGAAAAGCTCGAACTGAGTCATTTTGCAATGCTCATTTATAGGCATAAATTATTTGCACCTACGATCGCGACATTTGCGTGGATACAAATGCCACAAATTCCATCATTGGTTTTCCTAACATTGAAGTGAAATTTTTTTCCTGATAGCACCCCGAACATAATCGGTATTTACATTGAGTGCAAGATGTGAGAAAAGCCAGCCTGCCTTAAATGCACTCTCAGTGGTAGTAGAAAACAATGAAGGTTGGCTGTGGTATCATGCCAACGGTGACAATCGCTATGCAAGGGAGGCGGAGGGCAGCAGACCATTGGCCTCACAACCTTCCCTCCCCTAAATTTGTTTCTCAACAGATTTAGTCTAGTTTGTTTTGATTACAGGCCTTTAACATTCTTAAGTATTTTGTCCTTCATTAAACAAACCTGCATTCGAGCAGCATTGTGGTAATGGCCAGTGACGTTATAGTTAGTTTCTTCCTAATGTTTTGTAACCTCTCAGCTAGAAGTATTGCGGAGGGGGACCAGACTGAGTGAGCTCAAACCAACATTGGGATGGGGCAGGCCCCCTCCAAATAATTTGAGCTAACATTGCTGCATCATGCATGACAAGTGCTACATGTGTGCTTAGATGTGTATGCTACCCTAGTGTGCAAAGGTTATGTTTGCTTGATGATTCAGTCAGTACCAATGTATGCTTGCTGGTAATGATAAGTGCCATTCTGATTTACCAGCTTATTTGTTTTCATGATCTGAAATGCGGATTTTTACAACAGCACGTTTAAAAGAAATGAAGGGGACCATAGCCAAAAGTGTTAGCCTTACCCTGATTCGCTGTTTTTATGACGCGGACCAAGAGGGGAGGGGGGGGGAATGATATCCCTGTTAATAACAAACTAAGAAAGGCGAGCATCATGGGAAAAACAAAAATGTCGACTGTTCTGAAAGATATTTCGCGTAATGATTAATGTGCTATTACTTAATCTCACTAGACACTCAATTGTGAAATGTCCCTGAAAACGGGACTATTTCAGCGTTGCATATGTATGTTTATATGTACAAAATCGCACAGCGTAGCAGCATGAAATTTAAATAGATGTATTTCTTGTTAAATTTTTCAATGCCAGAAACACAAAACACAGAAACGTTTTTGCTGTCAAAGCACGCATAATGAATACCCCAGAGGCCGCCCGAAAAAATGGTGGGACTGCACAACATGCTGGACTTGTAGGTCAGGAACCATTGGTGGAAGCGGAAGGGTGTGTCGAGAGCGTCTCATCGGCTTCCCATATGAGGCCGAGGATTAATATGTTGTTCACAAAGAAATAACAGGCTGATGTGAAACTATTAACAAATTTCAATGCAATTTCTCTATGTATGGCAGCTATTGCGTGACAACCTTTTGTACAACCAACATAAAGACCTGTTTTAATGAAAGCAGTATGGGGTAACCTGGCCTGACCTGAGCTGATTGCGCTGGGCCGTTTTGGCCACCTATGCACTCCTCTGACTATCGAGGGTTCCGTGGCGGGAGTAATTTAGTCATCTTCAAAGCCCTCTGGACAATTTGGGTCTTTTGAACTGTTCAGGGCCGTTTTGGCCACCGCGAATCCCCTTTCATCACCCAGGAGCCCTTCTGGCTGCTCGATGAACTCCCTGACCGGTCAGAAGAGCTCTGGGCGCTCAGGAATTCAGCAAATGCCCAGGACTGCCTGCTGGCTTAGTACCCCTTTTGCCACCCAGGGCTCTTGCCCGTAAGGAGCCTGTCCAACCATTCAGGGGCCATGTTGGCTCCTTAAGCAGACCTGCAGTCACTGGCATGTCTGTCTGGCTGCTCAGGGTCCCCACTGAAATAGCCGTCAAAACCACCTTGCCAGGACTGAGGTCATAGCTAGAGATCCTGTAGAGTATGGGGGTGAGGACGAGAGTAGTGTTCATTTTCCTGGCCCTGTAAGACGCAAGACATGGGGTTCTGTTTGGGTATACGCAGAGCTATTTGCAGCGTGTAGCGCGAAGAAAATTGTCCGTGCTGAGTGAGTAGAGCCCATTCTCTGCCTACTCACAAGGGCCCATTTGTCCACCCGGAGGCCCATGTTGCGGATATGCGGGCCGCAGCTGGCCACCGTGGGCACTCGAGCCGCTTGAGGGCTTGGAACCTAAGAAGGGCCCGCCTACCATTTAAAGTCCCTTTAGCATACAAGGTAACCTCGGAACTACCCAGGCCCTCCTGGGCCGGTTTAGTGTGGTGGTTACGGCGCGTACCGAGGAAACCAGAGGTACAGGGCTCGATTCTCCTCTGGGCCCACCCTCTCTGCAAGCATGAGAGGAAGGTGACGCTATTTAACATTAAGTCTCAGAAGATCCGTGCGACGTAAAGCCCCGATGGCAATATACGTTCACGGGCCCTGCTGACCTCTCGACATTCTGTGTATTCAGAGCTTCTCTGGTCGCTCACGGGCCGTTTTAGCGTATCAGTGCCCTTCTGGCCGCTGAGAGGCCCCTCTGGCTACTTACGGGCCTCTTGTGGTGGGATCCCTCTCTGACAGCTTATGGACTTAACTGGTTGCATAGACCAGTCTACGGTCAAGAAAGGGAACTTTTGATCGCTTATGGCGCTTCAAACCATCATTTACGGCGCTTCAAGCCATGTTCGTTTGGTTGCTGATGGCCCACTGACCGCTCAGCGACGTGTTTGGTCGCCAGAGCATATATCTATTATTAAACAAATTTTCGGAACCTATTTTAATGGGGGGGGGGGGGGGAGAGCGAAAAGTGCGTAGAGGCTTGTCAGGCTACTGAGGAGTCGCCCTCGGGCCTCTCAAAATCCCTCTGACTACTGAGATGATCTCTGAGTTCTCAGGGCCCACGGTCAGCTCAGAACCTCATTAGGAGCTCAAAGCCCCTTACATCTGCGT
This sequence comes from Pollicipes pollicipes, assembly GCF_011947565.3. NCBI lineage: Eukaryota > Metazoa > Arthropoda > Thecostraca > Pollicipedomorpha > Pollicipedidae > Pollicipes > Pollicipes pollicipes. The sequence goes on along the minus strand of NW_023596805.1, from coordinate 23,810,700 downwards.
AACCCTCAGTATACTTGCGGTCCTTTTAGCTGCACAGGGCAAATTTTCCCTTTCAAAGGCCCCTACTTACCAAGGCGCACCCGATTTGTTTTCAAAAGCGGTTCAGTCTTACACGTGACCCTATTAAGGAGTCCCCACCTGCGTTGAGGTGTGCCAAAAGGCTGGGGTCTTGGATCGGCCAGTAAAATCCGAGTGCAGTCATATAGAGCTCTTGCTATGGTCCAGCTAAAAAAGCTTAAGGATTAACATTGACGATCAAAATATCTGAATGACTGGGATTTGATTTTATTGTCTAAAGCTGAGCCGCTGTTAATCACTGAATGAACGAATCCTTAAAATATTCTACGCAGAAAACATTCTGAAGTGCCGCTCAAAAGGGGCAGGCATGACGATGTTCAGTTACAAAACTATGCGCGGCTTTATTTGCGTGAACTTAAAAAAGCATCTTCAAGTTATGGTTCAAATAGGGACAGACGCATGAGCTGGAAAAAAAACTAACAATATCGTGCCTTCGGTGCGTATAAATTGACAAACGCACTGTTGAGCTTCTGTATGCGAAGGGTAGAAGAGACGGTTAGGATCGGCGATAACTGGTTTGTGTCGTGTTGGCGGCAGCACATGTCATCACGTCATCAGAACTTGTCAACATTCTATAAATAAGGCAGCAGTAGTAACAGAAATCAAGTCATTAGAAGCTCATCTCTCGTAATAGCCTTACTCCTTGTAGAAAAAACAGGATAATGCCTTTAAAAAAACAGGCAACATGCGTAGACGAGACCAGAAGTTTTCATTTCGATAAAGGCACGTTGCCGAAATATCAACGCTTTTGTCACTTAATTCTCCTGGTTTTATACGAGGAATGAGGGCATCTGTACTGTCTTATACATTTATGCTGTTATATATATATATATATATATATATATATATATATATATATATATATATATATGTATTTTTTTCATAACGTTCGTCGCAAATGCACTTGACAACATCCATGTAACAGTCTTCAAAAGTTGGGCTCAGCCATAATTGATTGTTGTTTTGTTGCCTTTGGTTTTGCTGAGCATAAGAATATGAAATAGCCGGTATTTATTTTCCTCAACCGGTTTTGTGATCCCATCTTTCCGTGACCCCGATGCATCCTTCTTCCAACGCGCACCGACTACCTTTTGCCTTGCATTTACGTTGTCGCCGTCGCCCCAATCTGAACCCAACTGGGAGCCTAATATGTTGTTCATTCCTTTCCAGACAGCCTAAAAACTCAGTTTAAGCTTGTATACACCAACTACTGTGGCGCATCAAAAGGTGCCCACTAGGCAGCACATATCGCTCCAGGCTTGGAGCGTAGCTAAGGTATGGTAGAGAGTATGATGATGGTTGGGGTGGGGCTCGGAGCGCACACGTAAGGGGGACATGGCCTCGAGGAGGCCCGCATGTTTAACGTCATCCCCCAGTGCTAACTGCCACCGGCTGGAATTTTGTCATATACTCAGCTGCGCTGATCGCCGAAGTCTTCCACCGTTTTTTCGCGGTCGAAGGTTGCAAATCCAGCCGTAGATCAAGCTTAAACGTGAAGCCACGGCAATTCCCGAGTTGAATAAGACAGCCTTCATGATTGAACTATCCCATTGAGTAGGGCCGGTGTGCCCGCATTCTTCGCAGCGGAAGTTTTCCTGGCAATAGTTGGATGACAATGTATAAATGAGCGCATCGGTTGCGTACATGACATTGCAAGTTACGGCGATGAAGGGGTTTTCGGTGATATGCAGCCGACTACGCAGCCGGCCATGGACGTCATTGCCATTTCTTGTCATGAGGTATCAGGTCACGCTGCTGGCGACAACTTTGTCCGCAGAAGTTCGGTTAACGACAAACAATAACTTTTACGACTCCTGTACCAGGGTTGAATACCCTTCGATCGGATGGGGGAGGGTAAATTTGACCTCAGAAACTAAGAGAGCTAGAGACACCACATTCATGGGATGTAATGACTTGTTCGTAAACTCATCTGTGTCAAAATTTGGGGTTCATAGGTCATGGCATTCGGGTCAAAGAAGGTCAAACCAGGTTAAACTCGAGCTGCGTGTTCAAAGTGTCCGCCATACCAAGATACCCGTTCTAAGCAAAATATCACTAGTTTTTATTTAAGGCCAAGAACCTTGTTTAGCCTTTCGAAGGTCACAGTGGCCAAAATAATGCAAAACTGCTTCTGAGTTGGTCTTTGTTGCCTTTGTCTTTGTTTTTGTTTGTTCCAAGTCTTCGAGTTGGAACAAGCGTCGAAGATGACGGTAGACTGCATGTTCCTAAAAACAAAATGTCTGGGTCATTTTCGGATAGTGACCTGTCCTGACCTGTAAGAACTTTATGGAAGATTATAACGCGGTTCGTGTCATCAATAAATTTCAAAGGAGTACCAGAAACTGTCCCACATAGCAAGCTCTAGTATGGTAAAAAGGTCGGTTTTGATCTAGGTCTGATCTCCATACCTGACCCTAGACAAAAGGAACCTGTTTCTTCCATTGTTGTGTTGCCTAAGAAACAATCTCAGGGATATATGGTGTCGTCTGATACTCCGTTGTTGCAACAAATTTAACGTTTCCCCAGAAATCGTCTTTGCTAGACCCATGACCCGGCTTTGACACGCCGTATTTCAATGACCTGAAAGGGGAAATTATCAATCATTGATACCAAGCGATCCGCTAAATAATTCTCTACAGCTATGCAGAATCTGGCGAGGCTGCACCGCCTCGTTCATTCTGGAAAACCTTCGGGGTGAGGTGGGAGTGGTGGGTCAGATTGACACGCCACCCGAGTGGGTGTAAGTTCCTCGAGCTAATTTGATGGTCAGATGTAATTACGGTGATAATGAAACGTCCCAGGAAAACCTTGCCTGACCAAACAGTTTGCGTGCGAATACAAATAAATCCTAATACCAAATACCAAGTACCAAAACATGCCGAATACCCATAAAAAGGCAATAATGCACAGGTGTTGCATAAGTTCGATGCATGTTATTGACACCATCATGACGTTATGATCAGTAATTGCAAAGATAGTTGCGTAAAAGTTTACCAGACCAGGCCAAGCCGGCCTTCACATTTCTGACCTGAATAAGAATCCGTCGCCACAAGTCACGGCAGCCAATCAGCGCGTAACGTCAGTCGGCAATCACCTCAGGTTGGACCAATGATATGGGTTTAACAGGACTGGATGACCGGACCAATAAACTTGTTAGCGGGGCACGTGTGACGTCACGCAGACACCTGCAAGGACCAATTCATGCCCCCGTCGGAGCTTAGTTTGCTGTTTCGATTGGTTCCCATTCAGGACAGCAGTAGTGGTGCTAAGATTGCTGTGCACTTGAATTCACACGATTGCCGTGCACCGAGTGTGCAACGCTTGTGTGAATACTTTTTCATGACGTCCGTTGATGCAGTTGAAAACACCCCTCATCGTTGATCACAAAGAGATGGGAGCAGCTTCTTTGAGACGAATTGAACGCCCACCTACCCTCGTGTTCACTGGCTGCGACCTCCGTATGGCGGACGGTATGTGACAGGCAGGACTCTTGCCGAACTGCACATGGTAGGCGGTATGTGGCAGGACGGGGTCTAGTCGGCTGCTTGTAAGTTTATTTGAAAACCTTTTTCCAGGATCGCACCAACAAAATAAAAGCAGGCAGGCAGAACAAGTGTGTCTCTGTAAATTCACTTTTATACAATAAACTAACTTCATTCACAGTTGTGTTCTAGGATTGTAGTTTTTTCTACCATATATGCCACTAAGTCATGTCATAGCATGTGGTCCATGACCTAATGGCCATAGGTCACATGTTATCATGCCATTCGAGGCAGCATTGCACAGACGCCCCGTGGTCAATGTGCGCCAAGTTTAAATGGGCGCTGGGTCTCATCTTTCTTTTTGTCTTGAAGCTGCCAGAGAAACGCATGTGGCGTTGATCCAGCAAGATTTGCTAGAAAAGATGCGGGTCGGCTTGATCTTGAGCGTTTGGTCGAAAAACTCGTGGCGTATCTTGCAAACAAAATTAGACCCGGCGTGCTGGAGTGGCTCTGCTCTGTCATACCTTAGTTCTGTTCACTACAAATAGAAGAAGGAGATGATAATTTACACAATATCTTTTTTCCGAGAAAATGACAAATATATCGGATATATCGGCGAAACAGGCCGGTTTCTAGTTTTTTCAGTGAAATCTGTCCAGAAATTTGGATGTAAAGCTACCGCGAATCGTGAATTTCGTACATGAACGCTAAACACTGACAGGAAAAGCACTCTGCGGGCTTCCACATGGCAGCGGTGTCTCTGTTTTCGTTGTGCTTGGCTAGAATCTAACGCTGGCGTAAGGTATCGCGTCTAGCGTCAACGGCAGCCGTCTATGTTTACAATGCTAATGTTTGGATGGCCCTAATCTTCGCAGGCTCTGTCGGCTCGGTCAATGATCTTATGGTTAACCTTTCTGCTTAATGGACAACATCGGGAGACCATTCAGGAAGCGACGAAAGCGAAATGACTGCCTGCTTCCGCCGTTTGATGAAAAAGTGCGCACTGTGCTTCCTGCGCTATTTCCGTTGGGCCATTGCATTGATTATGGCTATGTTATCAACTTTGTATGAAAGACAGGTTCAGAGAAGCGTAAGCTCATAGCATGCTGTGCTGCACATCTGAAAAAATGGTGTTCTGTACGCTGGTCACAACATCAATATGAAGTCCGACATCGGCCTACACGCATACTCGTGACCATAGCAACAGGAAATTGTTTATGTTCAGCTTGTATTTGAGCCACTGAAAGATGACGTTGAGGGTTTACAGTGATCATAGCATCATGCGGTGTTTTAGCCTCCCGGTTCCTGAAAAACTCCCTTGTGCTTAAGCCCAATTCCATTTGTCACCGTATAAAAAGCGCAGCTGATGTGAACTGAAAGGATCGCTTCTCATACTTTAACACATTTTTCATTCGCATCTGTTCGCTTCTATCGCCATGCTGTTTGGTTGTATAGGTGACATTTGCCAGCATATTGCCAGCATCCGGGATTTATTTTGGATTTTGTGGATCAAGCGCCTGCTTTCTGGGCTGTACTTTTAAGAACAGATGAGAAAATCACTACAAGGACTGTCGAAGCGTGTCACATTCCTGTTCCCTCTCTTATGTTTTCTGCATGTTTCGTCAAACCTCTGACATTACAAAATTCCGAACCTTTTTTATGGATGAGTTTCTGGAATTAGAGCCCACACTGAGCAGTGCTCTTGTGATCCCTTAACTCTGCCATCCGATCACACAATTCCAGGCCAACGGCAGACTTTAAAGGCGAAAACTTAAGGTGTCACAACATTATTTTCATTACCATCCAAGTCGACGCGATCTTTTGCGGTACAGTATGGCGTGGGTAGTAAAAGTGTACTTTTTGTCGTCGACCAAATTTCGGGAGGACACGTCGTCGCTAGCAGCGTAATACAATATCATATGACAAGATGATAATGAAGTGATGCGTAGTAGCGTCATCAGGAATCAGCCTGTCACTAAAAGCACCTTTCATCACGGCAATTTTCAATATCATGCACATAACCAAAACGCTCAGTTATACACAGTCCTTAAACAAATGGCAGGATAAGTGCTGCTGCTAGAGTTAGAGACGCACCTGCCCTAGACTATGAGACAGCCCAATCACAACGGGAGTTTTCTTCTTCTCCCGGGACTTGCCCGGTCCTCACGTTTAAACTCGATGTGTGGCTGGTTCTGCTTTTCTCGACCGTAAAAACAGCGAACGACCGTGATACCCCGGGCAGCGGAATGCATAGTAGACTTTGAACCAGTGGTAAGCAGCACTGGGGATGAAGTTCAACACGCCGGCCTCCTCGAGGTCATGCCCCCTTATCAAAATCATATGTCCGCTTCCAGCCCCATCTCAACCGTCATCAAACTATTCACCACATCTTAGGCATGTTCCAAGCCCGGCGCGACACGTTTTGCCCGGTGGGCGCCTCTCGCCGTGCCACCAACAAGTAAGCTGCATTGATATTGGTGAATAGTTTCACATCCGGTGGCTAATTCTATCTGAACAAGGCACTCGCCTTGACAGGAGGGGCACGGGGCGATGCGACCCGCCCCCCCCCCCCTCCCTTGCGGTTTCCCGAGGATGCCGATGCAGCATACTGTGCAGTTCTGCTAAAATCTTTGGTAGTCTCTGGGACATCCATTGCACGTGTGTTGACGCGAAAAGGTATCCAAAGTGCCCCTAGCATTTCTGGTTTCAGATAAGCAATGCTTTTTACGAGCATTGGAAGACGATCCAAGGCCGGCGGGTGCGGCGGGAGGCAAGGGACGATTCTGCGGACCGCGCGGAGGGTTGGCACTGTTACATGAACGAAACCCTACATTACGAATATAGGCTCCAAACAGACAAAACTATACGCATTGCACTCAAAATTAAACAAGGGATGCGCCTCTTTATGTTCAATATCACTACACTGCATGGTTTCGCATTAATGAACATGCAAAGCTGATGTTTGGTTTTCAGGACAATTTGACCTTTGACTTGATCTAGTCGGGTCAATTAACAACAGGAAACTACTTGCCAATCACGAGATCTCGTTAAAGACAGTTCATCATTTGTTTGCTTCTTGCAAGGCTTTACCTCTCTTGGTTTGCAGACGTTAGGGGATGCCCTTCCCTCAGTCCACGTTTTGAAAACCAGTGGATCAGGATAAGGGTTAAAATGATTGGCTGCCATCCTTTTTTAATCTATTTTACATAGCTGGTGTAAGAATCTGCATTTCGGACCATGAAAACATGAACTGCTACAGCAGAATGACACATTTCGTTACCAACACCCAAACATTCATAGAAATTCAATATTGCAGGAGCTTCAGTTCAAACGAATTTCTGGGGCATTACCCAATTTCCATGTTGGTTGAACCGACCCAAAGCTGATTTAGAGCCCCACCCCCTCGATCAACATGTCTAGCTGGAAAGTCGCTAAAAGATATTAGAAAAGGCTAACTTAAACACCAAGCCATCTTATCGGGGCTTTATTTATTGACCATGAACCTAGGGCTGATACCTTCAGCTAACTATGCATACAAACTCACATTCCTATCATTATGTCACCACCACACAAACTATATTAAATTATACTATCAGTTTAGGTTGCATATAGAGTAGAATGTCTGTCCTTACAACCTGCACTTCATGTATACAGGGATTATGCTAAGGGCCTCATCAGGACAATTTTATAATTAATTGTTAGCAACAACAGAAATGAAATATACCACATTTGCACATATGCAACACCATGCCCACAGATGCAAGCAAAATATGCATGTTAATGACCACTGCAGAATGAACGACTTCCAGAGCTTTCCTTTTACAGTAGAGGTAATATCGTCAGGAAATAACCAATATTGACCGCAGAGACAACCTCACGCCAATCTTTCATTGACCTCATCGGTCATTTGCACCAAAATGTTATCAAACCTCCTGCCGTTTGAAGTAAAACTCTTGGTAAAGGGGAGCTGGCAATGAAACCTGCACTCCTTCCCCTCCTGAGTCCCTCCACTTGCCACACCACTGCAATCCTCACTTTCACTGCCTTCCCATGGCCTACATCATCGGCTATCATATACATTTCCAGTAACCGAGAGTCATGTTAGTAAATTGCTGAACTGTGAGAGGTGTTAAATGCCATCGCCACATTGATGAGATGATTGCATTTCAAGCGGGAGCAAATTTTTGAAGACATGTTTGGGGGGGGGGGGCAGCGAAAAACTATGCAGTGTATCCCCAAAATATGGGTGGCTCCCAGATAAGCACACTTGTTCACAAACTCAGAGGGAAGACTGGAGCCCCAAGCTGAATAGGAAACTAGGAACACACCTGATTTGTAGATCTATACAAACAGTCCCAGTCAGGACAAGGCCAGAAATGGCATAAATTGGCACTTCAGAATCATCATCACCTTCTGTCACTCCCGTTCATGGAGAGTGCCACCGGTCTTCGACATCAAACCCATGTTATTCTTTTCAAAGTGAAGAAGCTGGTCGCTTGTGACGGCTTCAGTGAGTCAACAGCTTTTCCGATGTATCCAAAAGGCGGTTTGGATAATCGCAGGCCAATTTCTACTTTGATCGGATCATCCCACCGTCTTACCCTGAACTGTCAATGCCTTTCATCGCTGAGGACAGGATAATAGACCGTGGCGCCAGCAACGAAGTCAACAAGGTCAAAATTTAAACTCTGGGCAGGTGTTCATGAAGCTGCAATGCAAATGCTACTTGCAAAGTTGCAGTGCATTGAAATTCGCCGCCTATCTCGGATCAGTCGCATCGCAACGGTTGAAACATGCCATTGCGGCCAGATGAATCCCCAGATTTAGATCTTTTCCAGTGTTTTTTTGCTATCCAGTTCTAGGCACTGAAGGTCGGCTGGCAAAAAACAGGGAATCGGCCGACCAGCTGGGCCATAGGAAATGCGTGGATTTGCCGCTGATCTGTCACCGGGTCGAGCGACCAACTAAAGATTATAGGATGTTTTTGCCGCCCGATTGGAATGGGGCCTAGGAGAGATACCATGGTGCCGTAGAACACGGTGAAAAGTCTTTACGGAAAGGTTTGCTGGTGTTATTATATATTTGTTTGTTGAAGTGCGTCACTATGGAGGCATGACATTTTGGTATGGAGACCTCATGCTATGTTTTGTATGGTGTGCTGTGCTATTTCGCTTTGGCAGTCACCAAAAGTTTCTTTCAGATACATGTTTGGCACCGAGCTTCGCGTGCATATGCACATTTTTGCCGCCGACCTAATCCACCAAGTCGGCAGGTTTTACCAACCCTGTAGCGCAGCACAAAAAAAAATCCGTCTTTTGCTGATCGGCAGTGTTTTACATTTAATCCGATCCTTTTGAAAATATGAATTTCTGGGATCAGAGCTCACGCTTAGCAGAGCGCGTGTGAACCCTGATCTCTACCATCCGATCGCAGAATTTCAGGTCAACGATAGAAATTGTTGGTGAAAGTTTATCGCGCCGTAATGCTCAGCCCGCATGTCCTGCTCTCTGACGTCACCTGGCCTTTCGCGCGGTCGCTGCCACCGGCCGCAGGCCATATCTTTCAAGGACGAATAGCGAGTGCCTAACGCAGCTCGAAAGCACCCCGCCACGGATGGGTGGATCTGAAGACAGGCTGTAATGTACGGAGCCATCGGGGAGGGCGGATATTTTCAAAACATGTAACTTACATCACATTTACCGCATATAATAATGTCTTGCAGCACCCACCATGGTTTGTGATTGACACGTAATTTACAAAAAAAGAAATTAACTTGCAGAATTGCCTAGTCTACACACTAAAGCTTTGAGACCAACTGCAGAATGCCTTCCTAATTCTTTTCAATTTCCATGTTTTAGGAGCACGTGACACGTGTTTGGCATCACCAAGGACGGGCCTTAAATCATGGAAGTTGATTTCAAACAGCTAAATCGCCCCCCACTTAAGTCTTTTTTCTCAGGTACACGAACTTTGCATAGTATGTCTTATCCATATACCCAAAGAAGGGCCCTTAGTAGAGGGCTAGGGACGCCGGCGTATTGACTTGCCTGTTGATAGTAAGGTCCATGTCGCGTATATATTCAGACTTGAGCACATGTAGTCGTCTCACATCGTAGCATCCATCTGCGATAGTATTGGTATATACCATTTGCTGCCTGGGGAGTCGCTGGCCATGGCGGGATTCCGTGTGTGTTTTTGGCGGCGAACACGCGGAAGCAGAGGCATGGATGCCGGAAAGCATGGATAGCATGGATCACACCGGTCTGACCTGGATCCAGAAGACCAAAGTCCCAGCCTGACCTGGATTAGGAGGATCGAAATCCCGACCTGACCTGAATCTGAAAGTCGCGACCTGACCTCGATCCGATGGATCAAAGTGACGACCTGAAGTGACGAAGTGACCAAGTGACGAAGTGACCAAGTGACGACTTGACCTGGACCCGATAGACTGAAAACTCGACCTAACGCACATCGCCAGCTCCAGCAAGACGAATGCCTTAATAGCCAACCACACCCTCCAGCCCACACAGGGGGAGCACACACTGCACCGGGCACGTGGCTCATGTCAGCGCCACCGGCCGTCTCGTGTCACACCGACAGATGAGGTGCGGCCTGATGTGATCACAGCGCCGCCTGATGTGATCAGAGCGCCGCCTGACGTTATCATAGCGCCGCCTGATGTGATCAGAGCGCTGCCTGACGTAATCCTAGCGCCGCCTAATGTGATCAGAGCGCCGCCTGACGTAATCATAGCGCCGCATAATGTGATCAGAGCACCGCCTGACATGAGCAGAGCGCCGCCTGATATAATCAGAGCACCGCCTGACGTGGTCAGAGCACCGCCTGACATGAGCAGAGCGCTGCCTGACGTGGTCGGAGCGCCGCCTGACGTGATCAGAGCGCCGCCTGGTATGATCAGGGCACCGCCTGATATAATCAGAGCATCGCCTGACCCGGTTAGAGCACCGTCTGACGTGATCATAGCGCCGCATGACGTGATCAGGGCGCCGCCCGACATGAGCAGAGCACCGCCTGATATAATCAGAACACCGCCTGACGTGGTCAGAGCGCCGGCCGATGCGAACAAGACTGTTGCCTGATGTGATCAGGGCGCTTCCAAACGTGATTGGAGCACCGCCTGACGTGATCAGAGCGCCGCGGGCACGGCGACCGGCAGTCGCCGCCCGGTCCAGCTCGACGACCTGCAGACGGACTCATCGTGGCGAGCGTCTTGGCGCGAGCGCACCATGCTTTCGCCGCTGGGTGAAGACAGAATGCACTCGTGCCTGACTGGTCGTAGGATAAGGCCATGTGTGGCAGTACGTTCATGGACCACGTGCGTCAGGCGGTTGGCATTACGACTCGTTTTTGGACTGAATGAAGAAATCAGCAGATTCCTCCGCTGCTGACTGCCGAAAAAACGCGAAAATATGTAGTGTGAGCGCACAATACACACAATAGTGCGAGTATTGATGGCCCGCCGATGGTCAGATTTTTATTTGGTTTTATTGTTAATAAGATGAGAGGCTAATACCGCATGGTGCGTCTGAGTGTGTCAAAAACACCTAAACAAAGACGACCAAATACACTGTGTGGTGCGCCATGCGCGGCAGGTGTTATTCGGGCTTTTGCAGTTCAAGGATAAACTTCGCAAGGTTGTAGCAACTGGCACTTGTAACAGCTACCGCCCAATGTTTTATGCAGGCGTTCAGAAGAAGATGACCGGCTCTGAAGAGAAGTGAGGCAGGAAAATGCCGTAACTAGACCATCAGCGATCCCAGCAAGCTGGAGCCACAGCTCACACAGCCGAAACGACTTGAAATCGGCTCCGAGGTAGATGTCGATTTCGGTGAGCATGATTTCCTTAAAAGAGGCATACACCTGGTTATCTTACTTCCCTGGTTTGAAAACAGACTAGACTGCTTTCTCTGGGGCCCATCAATTTCTAGGTCTGAAGAAGAAGCTTCCATTCAATTAACAGTCCCACCAAAAAGGCCATGGAGTTCGCTGTGTGCTAGATCAAGCTTGAGACGTGCTGTTTTGCTTTGGAAGCCGCTCAGTGCCGCGCATCTGTCCGTCTGGATCACAGATGTGATTAGATCGAGCATGAGAGGCGTGGCGGGACAGAAAGGGACATAGCCGTGTCTACAGTCGTGCAAAATAACGAAAAGTGCTGAAATACATCCAAAATAGCATTAAGTATTGTTTGGGTGCTTACCACAATTCGGAGGTTTGCACGATTTGAGCTTCGATTAAAATACGTCTCTGTGCTGCGCATATAACGACTCTGTTTTGTGCATACCACAGCTCCGTGCGCTATTCCTGAAAGCAGGCAGTAAAACTATTCATCAAAAATCTGCCTTTCAAATGTGCCTCAAACAACCGTCTCCAAAAATCCAAAATATTTCCGTCACCTTACCCCAATAATGTTGGGGTAAAACTGGTCGATTCTGTTCCGTCTGACTGGAGTTCATTGATCCAAACAAAAGGAATGAAAGAAATCAACAATGACTTCCGTTCACACGTACAACTCAATGCTGCGCATATTACAGCTCCGTGCTTTGTAAGTCACAACTCCTTCCTATGCAAGTCAAAACCCTGTACTCTGCATTTCACAGTTCACTGTTAAGTTTGCAACATGATGTTTGCAAAGCTGTAGTTCAGCACGTTCCACGTGACTCAATAATGAACCCCTCGCTTCGGTTCAGTCGTACCCCAGGAGCCGTGATCATTGGACTGTGATTTTCAAATGAGATGAGTCTCATGATCGCATGAGGCTTAGGCATTTCAATTGCGAGCAGCACCTACCCCCACAATACCTTCAGTCTGCCCTCACTTGATGTCCGTAATCAATACGAACGCCTGGAGCTACGAATGTCTGCTCCTTAACACGCCCCGGGGAAGTTACCCCCCCCCCAATTTTTTTAGCACAGCTCAAAAATGAACAGTTGCAACAACACCATGTTTTTGGCACGTGTCCATCTATCAATTTAGCCTTCTTTGTGCAAAATTAGAAGTTTTGACCAACCAAAGTCACTGATCCAGGCAACGTCAAAGATATCAACTTCCTATCAAAATGCGCACAACTTTTTGGAGCGTTATATTATCTTGTTTAAACATGCTATAATCATGGAATATGATGGTATCTATAGTTGTTAGTTGTCAAATTTGAGAAACAGACGGATTCAGTGAGCTGAGATAAATTCAGTTATTATATTCCGTAAATAAACGAACTTTGTCCGTTTTTTTTCGTAATTTTGGTATTTGTATATGAGGAAAAGACTACTAACTCACATGTGTCCCGTCATATGACCACAGAGTACATGATCTTGCTGAAAATAAGCCGATTGATAGGTAATCTTGGGAGCAGAACTTAAATAGTCGACCTATAACATGTTATGATATCATATAATGCGTAATAACACCACAATAGGTCACAGTAGGATATGCAAAATCATATGAGATCATCCAATGTCAAAGACCTTTGTTGTCAGTAGCGGAGATGCTAGATGATCCAATGCAAAACTTCTAACCACCTCTATATCGTGTTTGTGGGCCCGATAGCGTTTTATTTAATGTACCAACGTGCCTCTCCTCAGTTTTCTCAATCCCAGTCGGAGTTGGAATGAGTAAACATATCGCCGCACGCTCCCCCAACCTGAGCCTACCTAACGCGTTTGGCCGACTTTCTGCTCCGCATCCGTGATACATAGAAGGATGGTGCTCTGACCGGAGACAAACGCATGCAAGTCAGGAAAGTCGTGACGTAATATAATTGTTGCATGTGTGCATTTTTTTGTGCGCGCAAAAATTTGTTGCAAACATAAGATTAAAAATGAAGTAAGAAAGTAGCCAGAAACAAAGTAAGAAAGAAAGTAAAGTAGGAAGTAGTTGAAAATTAGGTAACAACTACGCGCGAATTTTTGCCGTACGGCATGACATGAAAAATCTGTCCATTGCCAATTGGCCAGGTTTTAGATTTAATCCGAATCTTTTGAATGAAGGAATTTCGGTAATCAGAGCACACGCTAAGCCATGCTTGTTGTGGGAGTCCTGACCCCCACCATCCAATCGCATAACTCCAGGTCAACGGCTGAATTTGGGTGCGAACAATTATCCTGCCGTGATGTTCGGCTCGGTCCGTCCTGCCCTCTGACGTCAACTGTCCATTAGCACAGCCGCTGACACCTCCCGCACGCCATACCTGTGTAGGACAAACAGCTAGCGTCTAAAGCGGCTCTAAATAATATAAAGCGACTCATGATCCAATCGCATAATTCCATGTCAACGACAGAATTGGGTGGCGAAAAATTATCCTGCCGTGATGTTCGGCTCGACCCGTCCTGCCCTCTGACGTCAACTGTCCATTAGCATAGCCGCTGACACCTGCCGCACGCCATACCTGTCTAGGACAAACAGCTAGCGCCTAAAGCGATCCCCCCCCCCCCCCCCCCTTCCTCCCCTCCCGCCGCCACGGGTGGGTGGATCGGAATGCAGGCGGTCTAACCAACTGAGCCATCGTGACGGACAAAGCTTCTTACCTGAAAATAACACATGGCCAAGTCAAAAATATTCTGTGGAAAGAAGGAACAGGGAGAGCGGAGAGTTTCGTAAAAGCGACAGCTTAGCTCATAGCTTACAGTTTCACGAGCAATAGCTTTATTGTTCATCTGCTGCTGCCTGCTGTTATACAGGTACCAAGTTTCCAAAGGCACGGATAATTACGTTGTGCGGTATATTCCTAAGAACAAAAGGCTGATCAGGGCCATCTGGTGTCACTGGCATCTGGCCTTCAAGAGATCCACAGCTAGCCTCAAAACGCCAGTTCTGTAAAAAACAGTTTGGTTTTGACCGCAGCCTGACCTTTATACCTTTCCCTAGGTCATTAAAATCGGTCGTAAAAACTGGATTATTTACGTCAGAGATGCATGGCTTCGTCCAAATCTCTGTTATCACGTCAGATTGAAGGATTCGCTTAGTGACCTTTCAAGGTACATTTATTTTTATACCAAAATATTCAGTATTCAATGTCCTTAAACTGTGGGCAGCCTACGTTACCTTTGCCGCACCGGCTACAAATTTTTTGTGGATGCGTCCGTTCCAAGCGTTCTAGACCATCGGGTATTTGAGCCGCCTGTAAAGTTTATACCAGCGTTCTGTTGGTATTTTATGTGTGTCAATGTTAATTGTAGAACATTGCAACCAAATCAAGTCTTTGTGACCTTTTGCGTCCGCGCGAGACGAGTATGTGGGCCACACGGCCGTGACTGCAGCGCAGCAGCAAAACTATAGTGTCGCAGCACAAACCGAACAGCAACTCCGCAAGGTGGTGACCGTTGCCCAGCAGCAAAACAATAGTGTCGCAGCATAAACCGAACAGCATGTCCGTTAGCTTCGCTAGTGCAGCCGGGCTCTGGTTTCTAACCCTCGGTCGGTGGCTTTGACCCCGCACCCCCCCCCCCCCCCCCACCGAGTACACCGGAATGTCTCCGGGGTGGGCTGTGATTGGCTAGAGGACTGTTTTAGCCCATAACATTTTCAATTCACAAGGTGATTGTGCTTGCGCTATTTAATTCTCTGCATCTACAGCAGCAAAACTATTGCATTCAGTAGGGTTGCGTTACGTTGCCTATTTTGCCACCTTGCGAACACTGGGTCTGGCTTAGTGGGTTCCCTAACGTGTACCCTAGGAGCAATCGTTAAGATCCCTAATCGCTAATCGTGTGTGTGTGTGTGTGTGTGTGTGTGTGTGTGTGTGTGTGTGTGTGTGTGTGTGTGTGTGTGTGTGTGTGTGTGTGTGTGTGTGTGTGTGTGTGTGTGTGTGTGTGTGTGTGTGTGTGTGTGTGTGTGTGTGTGTGTGTGTGTGTGTGTGTGTGTGTGTGTGTGTGTGTGTGTGTGTGTGTGTGTGTGTGTGTGTGTGTGTGTGTGTGTGTGTGTGTGTGTGTGTGTGTGTGTGTGTGTGCATGTGTGCGTGTGCGTGTGTTTAACCTAGAGTTTCCCTGCTATGCTCTGTTTATCGTAAGAAAGAACGGAATTAAAGCTGGTCAATCAATTCGTCACGAGCATCACGCTGAATTTTTTCAAACTCAACAAAATTGGTCGGAAGGCCTGTAGGACAGCACTGCGGATCTCTCAAAGCAATAGCAGTTTTGGATGTTTGCATTGCTTTCAGCAACTTCATGTTCATATGGTTGGTGGATATATATATATATATATATATATATATATATATATATATATATATATATATATATATATATATTTGGCACTGAGGTTATTTTCGTTGGCAATTGTTTTAGCGTTCTAAATTAATTGCCTAACTTTGAAGCAAGTTATGCTATACTTTAGTTCGGTAATTGCTCTAAACTGGTGTTGTTTCATGAATAACATGGGAAAATCCCAAACACAGAAAATTAATTCGCTCAGTTCTATTGAAGGTGTTCTACGCCGAACATTCAGCTACAGATACATGTACAATACATCCAGCTCAAACACCCCACACGTAACTACATGCCACATCCACGTAAACGCTACGAAGTCGTTGAAAAGAACGAAACAGAAACACTTCTCATGATCGATGTGTCATACTGTTCTCATTCATCGTTGTCGCTGCCGGAGTCGGTGCCGGAGTCGCTGTTTTCATCGGTTGTTACGACAACCGGTGGGAGATCTTCTAGCAGCCCGTCATTCGTCCAGTACTGCTGCTCTAGCTTTTTAACGTGCTCACAGCACTTACTCCAGTCCTCTGGAGAGACAGCTGCGACACCTGCCTCCACCAGCCGTTCCACCTGCTCCATCCGCCCCGTCAAGTTCCCCCAGTGTCCAGTGTCCAGTGTCCAGTAAGTGTCCATAGTAACATCTTTTCCGTCGATGTACATTTGGTGCACCATTCTCCTCATCGCGCAAACATCGAACGGATCTAGATCCCCCTTGGTCTTGCTGCAGCTGGTCGGGATCGGCTTGGCGACTTCAGTCTGGCACCATTCTGGGCTTCACGTTATATGCGGTAGACTGTAGTCTTCCCAACGCCCGTTGCGGCTGCTGTTCTTAATAATGGACTCCCCAGGACGGCGTCGTCGTCTCCCGCCTTCAACTTCATATCCTGGTCTTCGACAAAATGTTGATACACATTATAAACAAGTTCCCTACTTTGTGCCCCAAGAATCCTTCCAGACGCTAGATGAGATTTTTCATTCATTGGTAAGTAGGTACTAAAACATATAAAATATATAAAAAGGCAGTGAAATATACAAGTGAAACAATATAAAAACTTTTCACTGCGTAAAATGTTACCGCAACACCAAAGTGATGCCGGTCATGATGCCGGTAATTTTGGGACTACAGCACACTCGAATAATGGCCCACGCGCAAAAAAACGTGCAAAATCGTTGGCAGGACTTTAATTCCGTTCTTTCTTACGTTAAACAGAGCATAGTTGCGCATCATAAAGTGCTTGAAGAGTAGATCGAGCAGCTCTGGGTGCTTGTCACCGAGGGGAGTTGGCAGGGTGAGCTCTGCGTTTGCATGCCGGCAATAGCTTGAAGGTGGCGCCGGTGGCTTTCAAATTCTTTTCATTCTAACACAGCGTGCTTTACGGTACGTGGGGTGTGGCAAGAGACGTCATTAGGCCGTGTCCAAGCACTACTTTGGAGAGCAGGTGCCTTGAACCTGGTGAAACCAGTTTTGAGTCTAGTTGGCAAGGCCTTGTGGTGACAATGCTGATGGCTAGACCATTGGGTGAGCCTTGGGTTCATAGCGTACATGCGATTTTAGTTTTGCCATGTCCAGAGCGTTTTTTGGCAGGCTTTCAGGTGGCGGTGTGGAGTAGTTTTACAATCGTGCAGAAGCCGTTTCATGCAGAGGAAAATCTCGAGTTCCTGAGTATTTCTAACTAATTTTTTAGCCTTTCGTTGCCGCCCACGTCGGACTGCCCCGGCATCCAAAGGATCGCAATATGTTGTACGTCAGGGAACATCGCCTTCTGAATGTCGCCAACGATGTAGTGATTTTGGTCAGCTGTGTTACTGATCAATGGCAAGACTGACTTCGACTTCGCCCGTGAAAATGGGTGATTTGTCTGGAGACGATTGTAAAGCTTAAGGCCTGCCCCGCGAAGTGCCATGTCTACCGTGTGGTTGCGTTTTGATCAGTCCGTGAAAAATGAGTGTTCTGTGTGCGTAATGTGCATGGTACTCGCTCAACATTAAATGGATTTGTCTGGGCGTTACATAAACTTTCTTTTCAGATAGTAGGTACTTCAATTTTGGAGCATTATGCTGCCAGACATGCTTAGTTTCAGGAGCAGGAGTTGTGCTTGGCAGCGCCAGATTCAATTCATAAGAACTGTTTCATGTTGCAAGGTGAAGGGCGGCTTTTTGTGTGCTGTTGGGCTGTTTTGAAGTATGTCGTGTCTGAAGCAGGTCTTGGAAAGTTCATTTTTAACTGAGAGAGAGAGAGAGTGTGTGTATTTACGCAGCAGCGGCAGACCTGTTGCGTCCGCCTCCATTGACAGCGCGCCAAGTGTGTCTGGTTCAAGGCTCGACGTGGGTATGTTGCATAGCGTACCAGTGGCGATCCTGACGCATGGATATTGGGTGTGGTCGATGCGATTGCTGAGCTCGTGTGTAATGAAGCCGCAAACAGATCCGTTGTATTCGAAGATAGACCTGATGATTGCTATAGAGAGATGGAGCATGGTTTTGCGGTCGCCTCCCCAGTCTGTGCGGCTGGTACACGGAGGATGTTGGTGCGCTTTGCACGACTGGCGGAGATTTCTCTGACGTGAGTATTGCATATGAATATTTTGTCCAAGTGGGCGCCAAGGAATTTGGAGCTTTTAACCTGTTTCATAGCTCTGCCGTTAATTTAAAGTTGAGAGTTCTGAGAGGTCAACGTGCAGTGAGTGACTGTGGCTAATTTGTATGCAGAAAGGATAAAGCCCCACTGTTGGCACCACGATTCAAGGTGATCTCAGCCTTCCTGTGCAATCTTGTCAGCTCTGATAGAACAGTGATGTGTTGCCCAAATGGCCACATCGTCCGCAAAAAGTGAATGATTGAGGTGTTTGATGGTGCAGTCCGTGAACATATCGTCAATCACGAAGAGGAAGAGTGTTGGTAAGAGTACACTCCCATAGGGCGGGCCCTGGTCTTGTACTTGTGGCGAGACTGTTGTGCCGCACCGGATGTGAAAGGTGCGAGTTACCAGGAAGTTAGCGATGAAGTAGACCAGATGGCCGCCCAACACTAGTTACTGAACTTTGAAGAGAATAGCTGGTTTCTGTACGCGATCGAATGCTACTATGATGCTCAGGTATGCTGCGATTATGATGTGTTTTCTGTACATGCCTTGCTTGATGTCGTTGACGATGCATACGAGGCTGTCTGTTGTGGATGCGTTGCATCTGAATCTGCGTCGGTGGACATCAAGCATGTGAGTGCTTTCAAGAAAGTGCGTCAGTCGTGTGGTGATCATGCGCTCGACGATCATTGAGAAAAATAGGGCAGTAGCTTTTCGGTTCAACTTGTCTTTGCTACCCTTTAGTATAGCGATTGCCATGCTGTCTTTCCTGCTGGCTGGGAAAGGATCGCTGGTAAAAAGATCGTTGATGGCTGACAGCAGATACGTTAAGCAGGCGGCGTTGAGGTGTTTGAGAACATCATGATGAATGCCGCCCTGCCCTACGGATGTTTCCGCACTTGCTTAACGCAAGTGTTATCTATTTCTTTATGAAAGATACGCTATAAACTTTCTTCTTAGTGGAGCTGAAGTCACAGCTGGGTGCAAGGCCATCCAGTCTGGACTTAAGATTAGGACAAAGGTGCGGTCGGCAGATTCAGTTGCGTATCGTGTGGCAAATACGATCACTGCTACATTAATGGATGTGTGATGTGCTGGTTGCGAATGGCGAGCTGTGGGAACGGTCCTGAGCAAGTGCGTTTGAGCTGAAAGAGTTTCATCATCCTCCACCTTCCAGATTTGTGCTAGATGCGTGAGGCGATCAAAGTTCGCCGCAAGTGCTGCTATGCTAGGATGTGTTGTGTCCTGATAGCGAGCCTGCAGTGAGCTTAAACCTCATTGTAGACTCTAGACGGTGCGTAGAAAAACCTACGTAGGTGTTTGATGACTACCTACATGTTTCCTGTGTTTGATGACTACCTAAGTGTTTCCTGAAGGCTGCAGGCAAGGCGACCGGTTGTGTACAGATGCTTTGAATGCATTAAAGGGGTGGTCGGGCCGCCAAAGCTCGTCTGTAAAATATGCTCCACTTACGGTCGCGCATTTAAGGTCGGGCGCCTGGATGGAGTTGGAGGGAGGGTGGAGGATGGAGGGTGGCGGCTCGCTGGAGTTGGTGAGCGTAGCCGTCTTTCTTGCTCGGATCGGGCGAGCTTGTACTGGCGACTTGAAAGGGAAGGGAGAAAGCAAGGGTGCGCGGCGACGAGTAGGCTCTGTTCTGGATGTGGTTTGGGCCGGGATGTTTCAGAAGTTGGCTGGCTTTGGCGGGCCGTGGATGTGGATGGTGGGATCGGAGGGGAGGCCAGGTCAGTCTGGACTGACGCTGACATGAGGATGGGGGACGGACCAGGGGTTTGGGTGGAGCGAGTGTTTGGGTTTGGCGGAAAGCGGAGGATCTGATTTTGGGAGGCGCGAGTCAGCGGCGCTGAGGACGGGGCAGAGGGTGGAAGTCGACCATGGATGGGTGGTAGGAGGAGGAGGGGGGGCGGAAGGGTCTGTCCCAGGCTGGTATGTGAGCTGACGTGGGCGAAGGCAGAGTCAGGGAACGACCCTGCCAGACCCCGAGCAGCATGGGTAGAGTGAGGAGTGAAGTGAGGAGGAAGTCAGGGCGAGATGCGTGGTTGCACTGCTTAGAGTAGACAGAAGACCCTGACGGTTGCATTGGCCGCAAGAACCGGGTAGGGCCGGTATGGGTGGTGCCCCCGCCGGGCGGAGAAGCTGGCCGAGGCGGAAAAACCCGTTGATTGAGGGGGGAGGGGTGTGTGCACCAGGCCGGGGATGGGAGGGTCGGACAGGGAATGCCAGGATTTGGCCATCCGAAGACGGGCTTCGGCGGAGGGGCATGTTGGGCTGCGTCAACCCGTGCCACCTCCCGCTCGAGCGCCCAGCTTGGGCACCGGGGGTCGGTGAAGGGGTGCCCGCCGCGGCAGGCTGCGCATCGGACACAGTCCGACTTGCACTCCGCGACGGCGTGACCCTCGCCGCAGCGGGCCGGGTTTGGGCGGTGCGCGCCCGCTCCCCGCGCCCGTAGCGGAGGCAGCGGATGCGGCGGAGGAGCAGTGGCGGATAGGTCGTCCGATCTGCCAGCTGCTACAGACCAGGCGTCCACTGCCGCCCCGGACCACACTTCCAGCCTCCTGTGGCCGGCGACGGACTCCCTGCCCGGCACCGCCACTCAGTCACCCCTCAGCTGCCCGCTATCGCTGGAATTTGTGAAGCGAGTTGTTTGGTTCAAAGAAGAAATGTCTGGCAATTTTTTGCTATCTGCTGACTTGCACAATTTCATCAACCGCTACCCTTGACATGCGTACTGAGTTGCTGGTACTGATTGAGTTCGCAAAAGTTTGGGATTGGCATTATGTTTCACCAGCGTTTTAATTATGGTCGTCCAATCGTCGTATGCATGGAGGGAGCAGCTCAAAACATCATGTCTTGCGTCTTCATACGGGCGGCCATGCAGGCAATAAAGACTAGGTGTTGTTAGCGACTTGGTCTCCTACGTAAAGGGGGGGGGGGGGGGAGGAGTCCCAGCTGCGCTAATGCCCCAGATCGCTAGTATGGCCAGCATTGTCGCTGGCGCAGAATAAAAGGCTGCCTGACGACTTGCGCCGAGTTCATTTAAAGGAAAAAAGAGATGGCAGCAGGCTGGAATCCTGCGAAGACTACACGCTTCGGGCGACTGGCAGCTGGTTGCTCAGGCAAAATTACAGGTGCGCGTGGTTTGCTCTGCCGTCAATCTTTACCACGAGGCTTATTCCGCCCTTGCTAAAATCGATGGTTCATAATCACGGCTGGAACAGCAGACTTTTGCGCTGGGACGAAGCCGTCAAACTTGCCAAGCTTGTCGCCAATCTTTCCCGCTCGGTGAAAATCAACGTCATCTGGACTGACCACGTGATGGAGTCACTGTGAATTTTCCTGATGGGCGCTGGTCTTCTCTCGACGCTGATTGACGCTGCATGTCCACCACTGAAAGACCGCAGTGGGTCCATATGCAGTCTTTCATCACGGCGCGGTCGGCGGATCGAATCCCATGACTCGGATAATTTTTCATGTCAACCACAAGGTGCGAGTCCTGCGCTGACTGTGCTGGGAGTGTCTGGGAGTGTCTGTCTGGAGTGCTGACCGACCTGGGAGTATCTGGTCTGGCCTTGTCTGGGAGTGTCGGTCTGGGGTGCTGACCGGCCTGAGAGTATCTGGTCTGGGAGTGTTTGGGTGTGTCTGTCTGAGGTGTTGACTGGCCGGGAGTATCTGGTCTGGAAGAGCCTGGTCAAGGAGTTCCTGGCTTGGGGTTGTCTGTTTGGAGTGCTGACTGGCTTGGGAGCATCTGGCCCGGGAGTGCCTGGTTTGGGAGTGTCATGGAGTGTCTGTCTGCAGTGCTGACTGGTCTGGGAGAGTTTGGTCTGGAAGTGCCTGATTTGGAAGTGTCTGGTTTAAGAGTGTCATAGAGTGTTTGTCTGGATTACTGACTCGCCTGGGAGTGTCGGGCCGGGAAGTGGCTGACTTAGGAGTGTCTGGACCCGGAGTGCATGTTTTGGAGCGTCTTGGCTGTCTGGAGTGCTGGCTGGCCTGGCTCGCGTCGGGTCTGGAATATTTCAACATCTTATTCCTAAACCAGGCTAGTCCCGGTGTGCATTGTTGCAGCCTCAAGAGCCTCGGGCTGCTGAATTGGCCCACATTCATTAATTAGACTGTTGCAAGACTCCATTTGATCATGATCAATGTGTCTGAGATGTCTGCCCAATGGCTGCCCATTATACTTTGCCCACGGCTCACTCAATGTCCGTCACGATGTCGCAGTGTGGACCATCCAACGTGTTATTTTATTGCTGTCGAGAGTTCTGCTCTTAAGTTGATAAATTGAAGTTCTTTGCACTGGTTTCGTTGTCACGTGTATGTCTACCATGTGTTTCCTTGCTGACGGCCATCCTCTCTGTAAACGTGCGTCTCCAAGGTGGGCAGCTTTGAATCATAGGGAATCATATGCTTTAGAAGGAAGTTAAGATGACTTTGCAATGACCATATATAACTGATATACCTTAAGTTGCGTTTTTGGTGACTTTCGGTCACACACCTTGTTCACAGAATCGAAATAATGAACTATGCGGCGTTATTAGAAATTTCTGATTCTCTGAGCATGGTCCGTGACAAAACATTCGTCAAATACGCAGATGGCTTAACGAACATCACGTATACCTTTACTGTAATCTTATCTTGATTCCTTTCTAATACTTACTACGCTTTACATTGCAGAAGCACTGTACCATCCTACGATACGTTTTGTTTCCTCTTTAAAAGAGAGAAACACACACACACATACGCACATCTATATATATATATATATATATATATATATATATATATATATATATATATTTATATATATAGATGTATATATATATATATATACACACACACACACACATATATATATATATATATATATATATATATACGTGTGTGTGTGTGTGTGTGTGTGTGTGTGTGTAGATAACTAATATATAAAGACATGATGTAAAATATCTGATGTTCTTCGTTCCTCTGGACGTGTTTTTCTTTCAGCCCATTCACGTACGTTTGATGGATTATATTTAAGTTTAACACGCTGGAGTCTCGCATTAATCTCACTCACACGGACCTTCAAAGCTGAACAACCAGCCCATACTACTCTAGGATCGTATAAACCACTCGATAGTACGGCGGCTTCGACCTGTTTGCACATCTTAACTTTGAACGGACTGTTCCGAAACACGTGAGTTGTTTGATTTCTGCGACTCCTGCGCGAAAATGGCTCAACGTTACAATATAGGCGTACGATACAAGATGCAGACCTCCTCGTTGATTTGGCGATCTGTTTTCGCGAAAAATGGGACGCCAAGATGTGTGTGGAGTTTGCATCTACGCTTACCGCCAGGCTAAGCCCTTGCTTGTCCTTGCGCCGGCCCAAAGACCTCCTAGTGTCCCGATTGTTTAGCAGTACCGGGACACACATCTAGAACGTCTGCTTCACAGCTGCTGGGAGACGGCCTGATCACCCATCGTAAACGCTGTAACGTTGTGTTTTGCCAGGTCATGGCAATTCTAATGATGTATGGATATCGATCATGTGGTGTTTAATAAAACGGGAATAGTAGAAACATAAAAAGTGTTATTCAAGAGAAAATGTGTTTAGTTAAGAGCACGTTTGTTTTTTCATGAGTACATTCGAACATACGACACAGCAGCATGGCAGCTGCAGCATGACAGCATGACAGCAGCATGACAACATGACAGCGCTCACCGTAGAAGCACGCCAGCGGGCAACACATTGCAACTTCCGGACACGTAGCAAAACCGTCGTTGTCCACAATGGTCAGCGCGATATCGGTCCTGAAAACCATGCGGAAACCAACCGAAACCGTGCTGAAACCACCTGCAGCTGTGCCGAGTGGGCAGCAGGGTAGGTGGTGCGTAACAAGATCACAAAACCGTGGCTCGCGCCCGACACATTCGATGGTCTTGAATGTTAAGTAAGTTGGGTGTAAGTTGTTGTAAGGTTGTTAATGGGCTGCTCTCTGTTGGCTTCAGTGAAGTTTGGAGGCCTCTCATTTGGATGCATTAGTGCAAGTTTCTATGAATGTGGGACATGATGAGAGGCGTGGAGACGCTGATATATATATATATATATATATATATATATATATATATATATATATACAAGGAGCATGCTCGCGGTAACTGTGAACGCATGCACAGTTCCAGAAAGCAATCAGCACCGCTAATGAAATCTCATTAGCACGCGAGACAGATCAGCCGGTGCATCGGGCAAGACGTCGGGCGCGACGTCCCACCGCAGCCACACCAGTGAGGTCATGGCCAGGGCGAGTCCACTTGGCCGGCGGTGTTGGCGTGTTCTTCCGCGGCGTGCCGATCCAGGGAGTGAACACCAGCTATAGGAACGGATCCGGCCGGCCGCTTGGGCGCCCCGATAGCTGCATGGCGCTGCGTCGCACGACGTTGTGTCGCATGACGCCGCGTCGCACGACGTTGTGTCGCATGACGCTGCGTCGCATGACGCTGCATCGCGTGACGCTGTGTCGCACGATGCTGCGTCGCATGACACTGCGTCACGTGACGCTGTGTCGCACGATGCTGCGCCGCATGGCACTGTGTCGCATGACGCTGCATCGCGTGACGCTGTGTCGCACGATGCTGCGTCGCATGGCACTGCGTCGCATGACGCTGCGTCGCGTGACGCTGTGTCGCACGATGCTGCGCCGCATGGCACTGTGTCGCACGATGCTGCGCCGCATGACGCTGTGTCGCACGGCGCTAGGTTGTCACGAAGGCAGCCGCTGGTCGGGGCCCTCACGTCCGCCACGCCGGATCGCGCGCCCGACAACACATTCGGGAACTTTGTTTCTTTTTTGCGGGCGCCGTTGCGCGACGCTGCTCACCATGATGACCCTGCTTGCGAGGGTAGTGACATGAGGCGCCCATGGATGGCACAGTTCAAATGGTTTCGCCAGTGCTAGGGCACGGATGAAAGCAAGTTCGGTGAATCAGCACGGACAAACTGCGTCATCATGAAAGTTTTCCCACTTTACTTAACATGAAATGGTACGAAATATTTTGGCCTTCAAAAAATACATTTGTATCACCACATGGCAGACACAGTCATGCAGGACAGTTAACATATTGAGACGTTTACAAAGTTTTACTCAGCCGACTTCGCAGGAGCATCACAGCATGGCTCAAATAGGGCTAAACTGCGTCGAGGGAACACCAGTTTTCCACGTTTGCGCCTTGCTTGTCATTGAGAGCGAGTATTCGAGCCACTGAATTAGGAACATGAAATGTGCCTCCCATGCTTGAGAGTAGAGCGCACTTCCCTTTAAAATATGCTGAACCGTCCGTGTAACAGGTCTAAAATAACAACAGAGGAAGTCGCACTAACTCCATGCTCTGACAAGTGTTCCATATTGGTCCCACGTCTTTACGCCAAGACGTTTTTGTACCAAAGGAGAGCAGAGCTTTCAGGGTTGGAGAACAGGGCCTCCACATGGCTACATGTCTCAGAAGTGTGCCTGCACCGCCATCCCTTGCTACAATTTCACGAGTCTACCTGGGTCTCATTTTCTGCTACCTCGTGTACTATTCTTTGCGTCACTAAACTATCTTCGCTATGATATGCACGCGACAAAAAACATTTTGTAAAATCTACAAACCGCAGTCAGCAACACTTTGTTACAAGTACGTGCTCCACCCACTACACAATGCTTACACAGTGCATTGCTCCTCCATTTTGTTGGACAGGCTAAACCCGTGCGTGGCGTACTTATGTTCTGTTTGTTCCCATCTGCTATTTTAAGAAGACTGCGTAACCCGTTGCATGATTAAAAATATAGTCCCCGAGGTATGATATCTCGTCAATGAAGGCTTCAACTTCCTAAGCGACTGGCGCTGCATCGGCACCAGACCCGACCAGTTTCACTACATGGCACCCAACGCACGCGTCTGTACCTGCACGGCACGCGCGTACCACCCACCAGCCCCGTAGTCCACGCGTCAAGAACTCGACGTTGATGCCCTGCCCAACCGCTTGTACATGACGCGGCAGGCGCGATGCGGCAGGATCGACGCCACGTCCACGGCCCGCTCCAGCGCCGAGCCGGCGTAGTCGGTCTCGCAGCCGACCTCAAAGCCGAGGCGCTCGTAGATGCGCTGCGTGGTGCTGGACGTGCAGAAGCAGAGCGAGACGGGCGCGCCGGAGCGCACGGCGCCCTCCACCGACGTGCGGCGACACAGCTCCGATCCCACGCCCAGGCCACCGTACCTGCCGGCAGGAGCGTAGCTTTGCATCTGACGGATCCCTGCGATGGTGGCGCCACCGCTGGGAATGTAAACACTACAGAGTGCCTGCGATGGTGACGCCGCCACCGGCGATATAAACAACGCACGGTCACTGCGATGGTGGCGCCACCTCTGGGAATGTGAACAACGCACGGTCACTGCGATGGTGGCGCCACCGCTGGGAATGTTAACACTACAGAGTGCCTGCGATGGTGACGCCACCACCGGCGATATAAACAACGCACGGTCACTGCGATGGTGGCGCCACCCTCTGGGAATGTGAACAACGCACGGTCCCTGCGATGGTGGCGTCCCCGCTGGGAATGTGAACAACGCACGGTCCCTGCGATGGTGGTGCCATCGCTGGGAATGTGAACAACGCAGGGAATGGCTTCATAGGGTCGACCCGATTTCACCTTTTGGTGAGCAGTGGTCAGTAGTCAGAGCATGCTTATAGCCAGCCTGGACATCAGGATCTTTCATCATGAATTATATTTGCAGCTGAGTAGCGTCGTAGTGAAAAATGTTCTGTGGCAATAGACCGTATGTACATTGCAAATAAACAAAACAACATCGAGATATAGCCCCATTATTTACGATACTATATTGGAAACCACCTCACCTGGGGTCAACAGCCAGGAGAAGATTCTCAGACACCGTGGGCACGTTCAGGCTCTTGAAAGCGTCGAAGCTGTGACCGACCTCGTCCATGAAGCTGCCGTAGACGCGGGCGGCCTCGCTGCCCGTCTCGTACAGGCGCCAGTACGGGTCGCGCTCGTCGACGCCGTAAACACCGCACATGCTGGCGCCGATGACGCAGCCGGTGCCGACGTCCAGCGCCAGCCAGCTGGCGTCCCAGTGCCACTCGGGGAGCGAGGCACTGAGCCAGAGCCGGTGGTCCTCGGGCGCGCCACCCGCGAGGCCGGAGAGCACTGAGAACTGACCACCGCATGACCTGGGTTTAACCACTGAGGGGGGCATATCCCTCATACTTTCGCAGCATGTGATTTTGTTCCTTCTAGTGTTCCCCGTGCCATAATTTTTCACCTTTCATCACAAAACGTCATTTTCGGATCTTGCTGCTCCCCAGACTTCAGTTTGCCATCCCCGCCTCCAATCCTGATGTCTCCAATCTCCAAAGTGGTTCCATTCATACAGCAGGCGACCCTTGTTCTTGCTGCTCATTATTTAGTCGCTGTCTCACGCTGTCGAATGAGCGGTATTGGCTATCTTTGAATGAGTGAAAAGCGCAGTCTCACCAGTGCGCAACGTTTTCAGTTTCTTGTGAGGAGTCGCATTTACGTTTGTACTATGTCAGTGGATCATTCGTATAATAAACTGAACGGTCCTTTGGCATCAACTCGCTAAGATCGATGCACTCGTAACGAGCTGCCTATTATCACACGACCGTGTATTTGTCACGCTGATATCATTTCGATGCGGTCATCACGACCTCATTGATGTACACTCCAGTGACGTCTGTAATCGCTGAGTGCCCAACTCTTACCGTGGGTTCACGCGTAAAGAAACAGCTGACCATCAGATCAAGGGCTTCGTCCAGTCTGTCGTGGCTTAGTTTCGTGTACTCTATGGTCGGGTGATCCATACCGTTTGACAGCTGCTGGCATGACGTCATGACCTGGAGCGCTGCAAGCAAAACAATACTTTTGTGACGATAACTACTTATGACCTCAATGACATCATTCGGAAATCCGGTATTCTGACCTACGAGTATCCGACGCCATGGTTTTTATTAAGTACTTTCTTGGCATGCAAAATTCCTTAAAAATGGATCAAAAGCTGTTTATGACTCAAGTCTACTCAATTCAAAGATACGTGTGACGGCATATCACCGCGGCGCGCCGTATTGGGAATTCTTGTTTGTTTGTAATACCAATGACGTCATAGTTCGGAGACGCGCACAGTCGGTCAGTTGGGAAGGGAGGGCGGAATCGTCCGTACGCGGAGGCTGCGTGCATATGATCGCGACGGGCAGACCCGACCAGTATGGGCTTCGCGCAAATTGCAGTGCATGATCCTCGAGCGAACCAATTTCTTCCATATCTATTTCTAAAGGACTGCCCACTATACAACTCATGGTGGGCAGTCCTTAACACTTATGGTGGTCAGTGGATATAATCCAGCGTAAGATTTAACCAGTGTTTCAGTGACCTGCAAATCTGGAGATAGGTCACGTGATTTGTAAGCACGAAAATATGTCCTATGACCATGGGTGTAAGAACAGGGGGGGGGGGCATGAAGGCCATGGCCCCACTTTTCAAGGTGGGGGGCGGCAATGTTAATTCCCCTCCCACTTTTTATATTAAGGCTGTGTTTGGCCCACTTTTGCACTACATCAAACTTATATACCGATTTATCTGGTCCACCAGCCATCTTCCTCAAGATGCCTTCCTTTTTTGGTTGCTCATTGCTCACCACTTAGCAAGAGACACCAAAGCTACAGAGCACGTTGACATATATGTGAACTCACGTAGGTCAATGTTTCAGATTCCTAGGTCATTTTTTATTTCACATTCGGGTCAAAAAAGGTCAAACAAGATTAAGTTCCAGCTTGGTCTCCAAAGTGTCCCCAGAACCTAGATAACCGTTTCTAAGCAAAAAGTCACTGTCTCATTCAAGGTCAGTGACCATGTTTGACCTTTTGAAGGTCAAGGTGACCAAAACCATACAAGATTGCTTCGAGTTTTGCATTTTTCTAGGCGACAGAGATTATGCTAGGCAGTATGTTCCTAAAGCAAAATGTTGTCCTGGGTCATTTTAGATCAATGACCTATTCTGACGTGTAAGAAGTCCATGGAAGATGTATAATGCGGTTTCTGATATCAATTAACTCGAAATGAGCACCAGAAACTATCCCACACAGCAAGCCCTAGAGTAACAAAACAGATTGGTTTTGACCTTGGTGTGACCTTCATACCTGACCTTAGGTCAATTCTATTTGCTCGGTCAACTGCTGTGTTGCCTAAAAAAGCATCTCAGAGATGTACGCCTCGTCTAGCACTCCGTTGTTGGATTAGATTGAAGGATTCCCTAGAAATTGTCTTCGCTGCAACCGTGGTCTGACTTTGACATGCCATAGGTCAGCGATCCTACAAAGTGCATCTAAATTATTGATACCAAACGATCCGCTCTTCAATTTTCTACAGACATGCAAAATTTGGCGCGGCTAAGCCGCGCTGTTCGGAAACCATTCTGGAAAAACCTGGAGGGTCAATTTGACCCCCACTCGAGCGCGTGTTAATACCAGAGCCGCAGGGTGGACGCCAGGAAGCCTACAGAGACTTCAACGCCGGGCATCGAGGCGATTGTTTCTATGACTTGCGAGCGCGCATTTTCAAACCATGTTACCTAGTTTTTATCATTAATCAATTATGACTGAATCTTGCACATTTTAAGACGAACAGGAATTAGCCATGCTAATACAAATTTGGGAGCCCATTTCATTTACAATCTACGTTCAGAGGCCCTCAATATCTCTGAAGAACACTAAAGAACATGGAACCGGAGCCTACGTGACAACTATTGGACCTCTTGCGGCGATCAGGGATGCTGTTGCGTCAGTGGGGTTTTCTGTGCTGATACAGGGCCAACTGTGCAGGTCAGAAGGCCTCACGCGTCAGGGAAGGGAACAATTTGATATGATAAATCCTTTGAATAGCCTCCGGACCGATCAGGAGATCCCGCTCCGTGTCGACAGAATGACAGCCAGAAGGCACTTTGCGATGAGACGGAATGGTCCTTCAGCCCTTGACCTGAAACGTAATGTGTCCCGGGTGTTCTACTCAAGAGACCCTCGCCTGGAAGAAACTAAGGGGTCCCAATATTGTTGAGTAGGGCAGTAGCCTCATTATTGCTGAATGGAATGGGTTAAAGTGAGCTGAAAAAACAAACAAGGTCATCCCACGTTTGCCTGAGAAAGGGCATTTTTTCAGAATGGATTACGAAAACGAATTACATCGAAGTGTTTGAACATGCCCGCACGCACCCTCGAGTGCATGGGCAGCGATGGCCTGGATTGCAGCTCCCGCAAAACCGAACGGCGTCGGCCACTGGAAGGGCCACCAGACGGCGGGCGCCGTGCTTATCTGTCTTCTGGACAGATCAATAGTTACAGAAACACGAAAAAAAGAGATTTTACGCTTGCTTTTTCAATTCCATGACCAGATTCCAGCATTGTTTTGTGGTGCTTTGAGCGCCAATCTGTTCTTATCATCAGTCTAAAAATCGCGCACGTGGAATATGCGCCCAGACTCTCTTCTGAATGCAACA
The DNA here is from genome assembly GCF_011947565.3 of Pollicipes pollicipes. NCBI lineage: Eukaryota > Metazoa > Arthropoda > Thecostraca > Pollicipedomorpha > Pollicipedidae > Pollicipes > Pollicipes pollicipes. The sequence goes on along the minus strand of NW_023596805.1, from coordinate 23,779,783 downwards.
TTTCACGTCATGAAGCATTCAAAGGCATTTCTTTTAGAAGTGCTATCATTTTCGAACACTCACTGGCCACGGCTTGATATTGACGGCGAGTCGACGCTCCGGGGCCTGGAGAGACTGCAACGCCTGGCGTCGAGGTTTTTGTTGCTAAGATTTGCGAGTGCGTGTGCTCAAAATTATGTCACATAACTTGTGTTACTAATCTATTTAAGTGTCTAAAGGCAGTTATTTCAGAAGCGTCGTCATTTTCGTCCGCCAGTTGGACAATTCTAAAAGTTAGTCGCTAGGCTAACGCTCCGTGGACTATGGAAATTACAAGGCCTGGTGTGGAGGTTTTTGTTGCTAAGATTTGCGAGCGTGCATGCTAAAAAAACTGTATTGCATAAATTGTATCACGAAGCGGCTCTGACTGAATGTTGAATGTTTCCAACCAAACTTAGTCCGGTCGTGTTAATACACGTTGTCGACCACTCGATCTACAACCAAATTTTCACATTTAAATTTCCATCAAACGAAACGAACTACAATCTACCTTTGCGATATCTTTAATGTCTGTAGAACCAGCATAAAACATTTTGACAAAGTTTCGAAATTCTTTCGTTTTAGAAAAAGCTCACTAAACCATTGTAAATTAAGGGCGCCGTTGATTTATTTCATGCAGTCGTTAAGCGCCTGATTTTTGCAGTTTATTGATTTCAAAATACAAAGATACTTGATCTCACGGTAGCTTTTGTTTTCTGTTCTGGCTGTAACGTAAAAATAGCAATAAGACGAAGAAGCCTGTGCCCCTTGTTAACAAGTAAGCTCTGTCCGGTTCTTTCAGGGGGGCGGGAGGTCATCATAAGGGGGTCTTTTTCAACCCCGCGTTCCTCCTTGGCAAGGCTCTAGCTATGCCAGTGGATACACACAAAAGCAGACCAAGTCATCTAAGTTGAATGATGGGCAATGCCATGTCCGTTGAGCCAATTCATGCCTAAGGCAGGCAGCTTCTCGGAGTTTTTTTTCTGCGGTGGTGTGGTGTAAAGGAAGATAATTCGGAAAGATATACTGTTGCAAGTGTCTGACATATGTCTTACAGACCAATAAGAAGTAATGCTGATCTGGAAATATGCCACGAAACATACATGCGATCAGTTCGCAGTCAGCCGGGACTGGGCAGTGGCCGCCGACAGCGGACTGAAGCAGGGCTAATGTAAGGAATATATGACAAAAGAGTCTTCATTCTGTGGCTTGTTTTTTAAGGGGAATTCCCAGTTGCAGGGCTTTTGTCGCACGGTTTTTGGCAGCTTTAAGGTTCCCGTTCCCCTTCCCGTCCAATTCTATTTTTTTCCGTCTAAAATGCTGCGGCAAGTCTTATCTCTCAAAAGTCAACCAGCGAAATGAAGGCGCATAACAAATTTATCGCACTGTGAGCCATCGATTTGCTTTCAAAATTCACACCAACCTACGTTCAGGCCGTCTTTTGGAATTTGCTCTGTGGAGGCAGATGCCTCCTTAATGACCCAAAATGCCTGTCCGTGCATGGAATTTCACCTCCCCAAGAAAGACAGTGTTGAAATGGACCAGTAATTCTGGGAAGCTAGACAGCCTTATTTACCGAATGACATGGATGAGTCGGACAGGCAAAATTGCGCACCAGCGAAAAACAGCTCCAGGTGCATATCTAGCAAAAGAATCATGACATTTGAATGAAGGGCGATAAAAATCGCTATCTTTACCCCCACTCCCTTCCACCGGTCATCGGGCTTGCTGTCCAGAAAAAGTTCCTGAAGCACGCCCTCAGCTTACCAGCCCCACTTATTGAGACGTTCCTACGCCTATGCCTATGGCTGACGTAACCTAGCCCTGACCTATGGCTTGACCATTGGCCTTGCCAACCTACGATGTACGGTGTTTCAGTTTGGCCACTTCGGTGGCAGGGATGTTGATATTTTTAGGTTATCAAACCCCGGTTTAAAGTTTACTGCCTGTTGCCCCTCCCCTTACTACAGAAACAGCCAATCATCATCGAACCAGGCGGCAGTCAACCCAGCATCTATGCGGCTGGGGCTTGATAAATGGGCCGGGCAGGTCAGATGTCTGGGTCCGGGTTCAAAGGGCAGCGGAATAGTGCCAACAAATTGCGTGCAGTGGGCGCGGCAGAACCAGGATTCTGATGCATTGACCAATATTTATCTTGGACACCGAACTGGATTGATTTTGGTGCAATGATTTATCTGACCGACATGACGCTGACGATGGCGTGCCGGTGGCAGCTACAGATACAGAGTCCGAAAAGAGAATACCAATACCATATAGTGTCCGGAGATATTGATATCTGTTTCATTTTTTCCAGTTCTATCATTACATCCTGAGATGGCCGCATAACCTTCTCCCCCCCCCCCCCCCGGTAGCCGACCGGACATGCCCCAGGCGGCGACAAATCAACGTCTTCCGAGCCAAACAACTGTCGATCGAAGGAAAGACAAAATCGAGCTCTTTCTAACCCAAGGGTAGCTCACCATCTTCAGATGTGCAAAGCCATAGGTAAGAAAAAGCACGCTGCCCGCGCCTGAACGGGGTCTCCGACACATACGTCCGAAGGCAGATATTTACAAAGCATTCTGGGTTTTCATGAAACTGAATATAAATGTTTCATCTCCCAGGGCGTTATGCGGTAGACTTCCGAATCAAAGTGCATGTTAAACCATACGTTCTTGGTTATTACAGGCATGCTTACATACTGAAAAAAATCCCTCTTGACCGACTTTTTTCAGCCAAACGTTTCGACAACGGCAGCAGTTCACTGGAAAATGTGTGTTGCAGTGGCGACTGCAAAACAATCTAAGTGCTTTCTGCACATCTAGTTTTACAGCGTTACCATCATTAAAAACTCACAACATTGGCGAATATTTCGTACCGCCCGGGATGTATGCTAATGTTCACGCTCAGAAAGGGCAAGATGCTTTTCATATTTCTGATTATGTGGAAATGTAGTGCGGATCAAAGTAGTGGATAACATTCTTCCATGTCCCCTCTCACCCACGTCCCTCCCCCTCCTCTGCCTTTCATCTTTTCCCTCCCGTCTCCCTCCCTTCCTTCACTCACCTACCCACAGAAACATTCAGTTCCTGCCTCTCTTTCACCGTTGTTCCCTTCCTTCCTTTTTCACTCGCTCTCCGACTGCCTCTCCCATTGCGCGGTGCACTACACAGTTCCCAACTCGTGATACGGCAGCACGGGTGTGCCCAACTGGTGATGTGGCACCTACTGGCGGTGTCGCACCTACTGTACTAGTGGTGTGGCACCTACTGGTGATGTGACACCTTCGGTGGCGTGGCACCTACTGTACTAGTGGTGTGGCACCTACTGGTGATGTGACACCTTCGGTGGCGTGGCACCTACTGTACTAGTGGTGTGGCACCAACTGGTGATGTGGCACCTACTGGTTGTGTGACATCTTCGGTAGTGTGGCACCAACTGGTGATGTAGCACCTACTAGTGGTGTGGCATCAACTGGTGATGTGGCACCTACTGGTGGTGTGGCACCCAATGGTGGTGTGACACCTACGGTGGTGTAGCCGGTCTGGAAATCGTGCTCGCAGACCCCAAATACGAAAGATTTTACAGCTATGTTTTTGGGCCGTGATCGTCACATGGCTGATGGCATGACCGGATTTGAATGCCATTATTATGGAGTTATGGATGCCTGGGTGTCCACGAAATAGTCTCTCCAAAATAGTCTGCTCTTTTTCGTGGGCTGGTAGCTCAGAGACTAAATGAGCTTAGGTCTTTTGAAGCGCAGGGCTATGAAATGAATCACCGAATGACCTTCCAGTTGACTATTTCAGTTCAAAACTCCACACAGATTTAGCACACTCTCTTTAAGATTTCGTTCATTCGCTCTTGTTGGGAAAAACAAGTGAGCCATGGTAACAATAGAATGCATCGCTGCATGCCTCTTTACATGGATTTATGAAAAAGGAGCTACTCAAATTAAGCTAAGTTGTAAAGGTTGCGACGAGACGTCTGAGTGCGGCTTTTTGAAACCGATGCACGCAGCTACGGGAAACAGCACCAACATAGTTTTCACGGTGTGCGTTTTGGAATTGCCGCAGTATGTAAGAAACATATCGCACTGGTGTTGATGAGAAAAACCTGAAATATGCCATGTGGGATGTGCCGCTGACCGCAACGACCAGAACGGGTTTTCTTGAAGAAGCCTGTTAAAGCATGACGTCACTCCACCAGTCACCCCGGCCATTGTCTGCGGCTTTGTGGAGCCGAGGCACACCGGTGAGTGACGTCAACATACCGAAGAACCAATCTCAACGGCTAGAGTGCAGCTGTGAGGCTCAGAACAATCCTAAATAGCGGTGAAGATGCCAACACTAGTGAGCCGTGGAACTGACGACACGGATGATGTCACGGGGTGACACGTGGTGTCGCCGACACGCATGACGTCACGGAGGTGCCGCCGACACGCGTGACGCCACGCACTTGGCGGCCGGACCTGGCAGCGGTGACGGTGCCCGAGCCAGGCCGACCGCAGCGCCGCCCTGGCAGTGCGACTCGGAAGCGTGAGCGTCTCCAAAGTCCACCAGAGAGCGCGCGCGCGGCTACAGCGTCTGCGGCAGCTTGGCCTCGACCGTGACGATGATGGTATAACGGTAGAGGGGCAGGAGCGCGGCCTTGTGGGTAGCCGACGCCGGCAGTGCAGGTGGCCGCACGGCAACCCGCACCGCCACCTTGTTGGCCTGGTGCCACATCACCACACTGAGGAGCGCCGCAGGCGGTGTCAGTCGCGCAGCTGAGGCGCCGACCCGCCCGTCCATCCCATCATCCACAATGTCACCACCACACACGTCACACATTTTGTACTGAAAGAAATTCATTACCATGCACTGTTAATGCAGAACAATTCTAAGCCCTCGCCATATCTCTACTAACGACGAATACAAACAGTCGTCTTTTCCATCGCGGTCCACTGCGGAACAGCTGAACGCTTCATATTCCTATTAAGAATGAACATCAAACAGCGAAGCGTCCTATAACGCTCACGGCGCACCTATGTGTGTCATGCATCGCTGACACGCGTTTTTCAGGGCGCACATTGCCGAGCACGCTCACCAGCGAGCCTGCGGCTATTTACTGGTGGACGCAATCAATTAGCGGGGCTCGGATTTCTCTGAGCACTTCTCATGCTGAAATATGCGGCAAAGTTCACATCTTCACGCTCCGACACGCAAGAGGCACGGCCTTCATTTAAAACAGTCAATGAAATAATGATTAGATTATATAAAAGCTGCCTTAATAAAGCTGCTTTCTCTCTTAAAGCAAGTACAGCCACTGTATTACCACAACTCACATGAGCTCATTACAAAATGCAGTTTCTGCCGTAGGCAGAGATCGTGCTGGCTACGCGCGACGAACCAGCCGGGTTTGATGAGGCGCCCACGTCGTCTGAGTTTAGACACTGTCCCAGGTCGGGGTTATGTGTGACACCAGGTCAATGGGTCATGCTAAGCCGGGTCAGAGGACCAGATGGCCAGAAAGTCCCAACACTAATTTTATGCATGTCATGCTGATCACGCGATTGGTATACAAGTGCCTTTGTTGAACTTCGTCATGTTAATGCCACGTGTGTCTGTTTTTGTTTGCTAGTTCGCCAACAGCGCGCCGGCGTGACGCAGCTGCCCTCCAGTGAGTCACCTTACAGACGCGCATTTGTTTCAATACAACACGGGCTACACACGCAAAGGCAGCTGGCAATGATCCGCACAGCAGTCGCCTTCATGCCCGTCTGAGCTCTTCAGACCCATTTTCCAAACGGGAACGAGGCCGAGGTCCGCGATTTGCAATGCTCGGCGTCCCTCACACAATGAGGAGCTCCTGTGTCGGTCAGGGGCCAGATTACCTAAAAGGGGTCATGTGGCGGCAAGTGGCCCCGATTCGCCCTGAAGCGGCGTTTGTGTAGGTGTAGTGTGGATCAAAGCAGTCAATAACATTTTCCCCACGTCTCCTCTCCCCCGTGTCCCTTCTCATCATACGGCAACACCCAACTGGTGGTGTGGTACCTGCTGTACTAGTGGTGTGGCACTAACTGGTGATGCGGCACCTACTGGTGGTGTGGCACCTACCTTACTAGTAGTGTAGCACCTACTGGTGGTGTGGCACCTACTGTACTAGTGGTGTGGCACCAACTGGTGATGTAGCACCTACTAGTGGTGTGGCACCTACTGATGGTGAAGCACCTACTGTGCTAGTGGTGTGGCACCAACTGGTGATGTAGCACCTACTAGTGGTGTGGTACCTACTGATGGTGAAGCACCTACTGTGCTAGTGGTGTGGCACCAACTGGTGATGTAGCACCTGCTAGTGGTGTGGCACCTACTGATGGTGAAGCACCTACTGTGCTAGTGGTGTGGCACCAACTGGTGATGTAGCACCTACTAGTGTTGTTGCACCTACTGATGGTGAAGCACCTACTGTACTAGTGGTGTGGCACCAACTGGTGATGCGGCACGCACTGGTGGTGTGGCACCTACCGTACTAGTAGTGTAGCGCCTGCTGGTGGTGTGGCACCTCCTACTGGTGGTGTGGCACCTACTGGTGGTGTAGCACCTACTAGTGGTGTGGCACCTATTGTTGGGGTGACCCCTTCCCCTTTCCCGCAGGTGTGGCAGCTTTGTTTTGACACAATCAGCTGCTTTTCAAGTGCGTGCTCTTACATTTTACGCCACCTTGTTTTACTTGAACATCTTTAGGTTGCATGATCTGCTTACGTCCATCGCTGCAAACTATCCATGGTATTAGTTTGGAGGCGCCTCTGACCAACCGTGCAGCCTACAGACCGGCGCCGCACCGCGGGCGCTAGGCGCAGCCCGACCTTGGTACGCAAGGCCAAGCCAAACAACGCCCAGAAACGATCGGAGTCCAGGGGCGCGCCCAGCGAAGCGTGCCACCGGGCTTCTCAACCGCATGGACAGACGAGCCACACAGCCGTCTCTTATGACCATGGATCGCGACTTGTCCCTCGAGATCTAAACATCTCCCCTCCTCCCTCTCGGTGAGCCTCTGAGCCTGTTTGTTCCTCCCTCCCTTGGTGAGCCTCTAAGGCTTCCCCTCCCCTCCCCCAGCACCGGCGAGTCTCTAATTTATAGGCGTCTGGCGTACCTGAGAGGCGGGGACGGGCATCCAGTTTTAAGGCAACCAATCCAGTGGCGTGGTAAGGTGAGTGGGGCGGTACTGGGACGCAGTTCAGTTGCTGCAGCAGTGCCGTCAGCCCACCCACCTGCTGATGCGACGGATGATACAGCCGCGCCATCAGCCCACCCGCCTGCTAATGCGATGGCTGATGCAGCCGCGCCATCAGCCCACCCGCCTGCTGATGCGACGGATGATACAGCCGCGTCGTCAGCCCACCCACCTGCTGATGCGACGGCTGATACAGCCGCGCGTCAGCCCACCCGCCTGCTGATGCGACGGCTGATACAGCCACGCCGTCAGCCCACCCGCCTGCTGATGCGACTGCTGATACAGCCGCGCGTCAGCCCATCCTCCTGCTGATGCGACGGCTGACGCAGCCGCGCCGTCAGCCCATCCGTCTGCTGATGCGACGGCTGACGCAGCCGTGCCATCAGCCCAACCGCCCGCTGATGCGTCTGCTGATACAGCCGCGCGTCAGCCCACCCTCCTGCTGATGCGACGGCTAACGCCGACTCGGCGGAGCTAGCATGCCGATCTGCTAAAATATGCTACCCATTTGTTTCATGACATGCAGTGAAATGGTGGGCTTAGGCCGGGAAACGATGCTGGTGATGTGCGGTTAACTAGGTCCGAGAGTATTGCGACCGCATTTGTCGGAGGGTGAAAGTGCTTGCGCGTGCTTGTCGCACCATGCGATGCCAGCGTGTTCAAGGTTACACGGTTACGACGTCTCAGTTACTAAACGTCCTATAAACCAAGGCAGCAACTCTCCCAATGCATTAGCACAATGCATGCATTCCGACTGTTATTGAATACGCATTGCATTCAATTTCCGCTCAATGAAAGGTCAAACTCTCCACTCAAGGATTGACTGACGAGCAGAACTACCCCACGGGCCCGCGCTCGGCCAGCTCTTCGTCGGGCTGATTACGACCAGGCGGCTCCTGCATCTGAGAGACGTGACGTCACAGCCGACACGGCCCAAGTGACGTTACCAGCACGGGGCGTCGCTGCCGCGCAGCATTACCAAAGTCCAGCGCGTGCCTCGGCACGCCACCCCTCCCCCTCCGTCCCCCTCCCTCACCTGCAGAGCGGCTTACCTCTGACGAGCGTCGCGACGACCGCAGCGGTTCACCTACGCACAACAGACTGCTATGGACTGACTCATCGTTCCGAGCGCCGTCTGGCGGCGGTCCGCCGCACTACTCCAGAGTCGCATAGCTCGCCCAACAGCGGGTCCAGCGTACGAGTTGTGGGGGGGGGGGGGGGGGCGGGGCAGCAGAAGCTTTGGACTGCGACGCTATTCTGCTGCCAGGAGCGTCCGCTTTCCCGCTTATTTCCTTGACCTGTGCCACGAGGAGATAATCAGCATGGCGACTAAGCCTATACGATCATGGGCATTGGAGATGCCGATGATCACGTCAGAGGCCCACGTCATTATCGAGACTGATCTTGAGATAGTCTGCACGACATAATCTGCACAAGCTCGTGAGCGCTAACATCAGAAACGGGCAAGTTATAAACGGGCGAAAGAAACGGGCGAGTCTCAAGAAGGCATGGCTGTAAACTGCAACCGAGTGATCTATCTCAGTTTTCTGTGATTGTGCATTCGGAAAAATCACAGATAAAACTGCCCATCTCAGTTTTCGGCGCCTTTTTTCTTTCGTTAACCCCTGGCAGCATATTACGTAATGCTAATGCATACCTCAGTTGCAACCTTTGTGCAAAAGTGAACCACTCCTTGCAATGCTCCTGGGCCGGTCATAGCACGGATTTGCAAAGTCAATGCAGTCAATTTAAAATGTTGATTGTCTCGCTCGGAAGGTGCGATCATGCTCATTTGGTAATTATACGGGACAGCTATCGGCTGGCACTAAAAGAGGGTTGGGGATCGAAAATGGTCATTTTATTGCCAAGAATCCTGACAACGGAACACTGAATGCTGGCAGTCAGCTTAGAGCGAGGTGACGAATGAAAAAAATGCGTATGATACTCACGAAGATGATTGTTTACTGTCGTTATTAAGGATTTTCTTTATGGCTTAAAGGTGAGACCACGATACATTTTTTTTCCATTGAAGCAGCGTTATCTGCCAAAGGTTCCCTTTTGTTTATCCATATGGTCTACCGACATCACATTTCTTTTTGCGGGAGAAAGCCCTGCAGCGCGATGGCAAAAATACGGCAGCGTTTTAGAATGCTGATAATCACGTGCGGAAGATGAATCTTTGGGTATTTCATGGCACTCAGGTTAGGGAGGGGTTGGGGGGGGGGGGGGCGAGAGAGTATGAGACGGCACGGTAGCGCATTAAAAAGTCTACAGCGACAATTTTGTTTCGTTTTCCCCTGGCAGCGTATTACGCAATGTTGACGCGGCGTCCGTGGCGTGAATGGGGACACGATAGTCATTTAAAAATACTTTGATCTAATTGAGAGATATCTATCGGCTGCAACAGAGCTGTAACAGAGCTGTCGGCCGAAGGCATCCCTTTTATCCATATGTCCCCCCCCCCCCCCTGACCGTGCATTTCGGCCCGCCGGCGGCATAACTGGAGCGTGGTGGCGATCACACGGGAGCGCTTCAATATTATCCGCAGTCCTGCGCCGAGAGTGCAACTGTGGCAATTCCTAACGAGGCGGCGGGGCTATAAGCTTGCTCTGTAACACCACTGTCGGCTCCCGGCAAACCTTCTATCAGGTTGAAAACTTGACTGCGCATCACTGAATTCTGAAGGACCGGTAGTGGAATTGCTCTGCGCGTTAACTGCAATAGTTTTAAATGCATTTTGGCATGCTCGGAGGAATTTTCCGTCGGTATTTGATAGTGGCGTGAGAGGGCCATCGACTACCACTGCAACAGTGTTATCGGCCAGAGGCGCCTGGTTTATTTTCACATGCCTCCGTCACAGCGCGTTGCACAACTTGGGCCACTTGCGATGAGGGCTGAGCCGAGCCGACACACGGCAGGGCTGTGTAAATATTTATAAGCATGCAAGGGGAGTGACCACATGCATCTGACATCCAAGAGGTCCGGAACGACTTCGGGCTGTCGCCTTACATCACAACAGCGCTAGTGATCAGTGGCACCTGTATCGTCATTGTCATTCCGTGCATGATCCTATTCTCCCATGTACTTTTCCCAAGGGTTACGACTTTGCTTTTTCGCGGCGTCGAATTGCCACCGCTCAACGGCCCAGTCGCTACCGCCGAGTTTTTGAACTGAAGGAACAGAATACGCACACGCTGTGTGTGAGCCGGCGGCCAGCGATAATTGAGGGGAATGTCCACATTTTAAGGCACTGAAGCAGGCATCAGATATGATGAGACAGGCTCACTTATCACTGCTGGTATATTTTGTAGTGGAAAAGACTCATAGGTGTCTATTTCTATTCTTGTGTGAGGGCTTTCGTCCTCCCAATGTTAAGGTGCCTCCCCCCCCAAAGTTGACTTGGCCACCCCTTTGTTTTTGGTTGGAATGCCACAAAAACGTGGGTAAAAGATGATCATAACACGAAGACTATCTTATTTTATCTTTCTGCGCTGTGGCGTCACGTAACACTCTCATCATAAAAAGTTATGGCTGCCCTCACCACCAGATTCAAATTGTAACAGCTGAGCGGATAAGCGATGCAATTAGCTTCTCATACCTAGCGCCACAAGGCACGCAATGTTTTGTGAGGTTAAAGTGAAAACCTCTAGAATACAGGGATAGTCTAAGCCCTTCATGGCTAACCCTATCTCCATTCCCACAACCAAAATGTGTGCCGCCTCCAATGACCGCCTTCACGTGCCGATCAAAAGAGGCCTGTTCGTCCAGTTCCTGCTCCCTGGATCTAACCGTGTATAGCTTCTATGCTGCTTAAACTGAATACTTGTGTAAATTATACAAAGATAAAAATATATATTGCGTTTAATAAAAAAGGGCTAAATCCGGTGAGAAAAAATCTGGGGGAGAAGGTTTTCGGGCGTTTGATTCGGCCCCCCCTCCAGTGATTTACAAAAATTGAGACCTTTGAAAAGGCTGCTCTAGAAAACGCAATTCATCTATTTAGTCAACATGTTTCTCCATACGTCATTGTTTGCTTGCTTAATCGTACCCTGCACAACGTTTATTGAGAGCCATTTGACGGTCATTATACCTGGACATCGTGCTCGCAAACACCAAATGTGAACGATCTGACAACTATATTTTTGGGCCGTAATCGCCACATGGCTGATGGTATGACCGGATTTGAAAGACGTTATTATGGAGTCACGGATGCCTGGGTGTCCACGAAATAGCCTCACCAAAATAGTGTGGACTTCTTCGTGGGCTTGTAGCTCAGAAACAAAACGGGCTTAGGTGTTTTGAAGGCCAGGGCTATGAAATGAATCACCGATGATCTTTCCAGGTGGCTATTTCAGCTCAAAAACCTCACACAGATTTGGAGCACTCTCTTTCAGCTTTTGTTCATTCACTCTTGTTGGGAAAAACAGGTGAGCCACAATAACAATGGAGTGCATCGTCCGTTTACATGGATCAATGTAAAAGGAACTATCCAAATTAAGCTAATAATAAGTTGTGAATGTTGCGACGAGACAACTGAGCTCGACTTTTTGAAACCGATGCACGCTGCTACGGGAAACAGCACCAACATAGTGTTCACGGTGTGCGTTTTGGAATCGCCGCAGAATGCAACAAACATATTGCACTTATGTTAGTGAGTAAAACCTGAAATATGCTATGTGGGATGTGGCGCTGACGGCGACGACCGGACCGGGTTTTCTTGGAGAAGCCTGTTAAAGCATGACGTCACTCCGCCAGTCACCCCGGCCATTGTCTGCGGTTTTGTGGAGCCGAAGCACGTCGCTGGGGGACGTCAGCATATCGAGGAACCAAGCCCAACGGCTGGAGTGCAGCTATGAGGTTCGGAACAATCCTAAATAGCGGTGAAGATGCCAACACTAGTGAACCGTGGAACTGACGACACGGATGATGACACGGTGACACGTGGTGCCGCCGACATGTGCAACACCACGAAGGTGTCGCCGACACGTATGACTTCACGGGGTGCCACCGAACCCGTGACTTCACGGAGGTGCCGCCGACACGTGTAACTTCATAGGGTTCCGCCGATGCGCGTGACTTCACGGGGTGCCGCCGACACGTGTAACTTCATAGGGTTCCGCCGATGCGCGTGACTTCACGTGGTGCCGCCGACACGCGTGACGTCACGCACTTAGCGGTAGGACCTGGCAGCGGTGACGGTGCCCAAGCCGGGCCGACTGCACCGCCGCCCTGGCAGTGCGACGCAGTGCGGAAGCGTGAGCGTCACCAAAGTCCACCAGAGAGCGCGCACGCGGCTACAGCATCTGCGGCAGCCTGGCCTCGGCCGTGACGATGACGTTGGTGTAGTGGCAGTGGAGCAGCAGCGCGGCCTTGTGGGTGGTAGGTGCCGGCGGTGAGGGTGGCCAGACGGCAACCCACAGCGCCACCTTATTGGCTTGGCGCCACATCACCACGATGAGGAGCGCCGCAGGCGGTGTCAGTCGCACAGCCGGGCGCCGGCCAAGCCAGCCAGCCCATCATCCACACTATCACCACCACACACGTCACACATTTTGTACTGAAAAAGATTCATCACCATGCACTGTTAGCACAGAACGATTCTGAGCGCGCACTGTATCTTTACTAACGACGAATACAAGCAGTTGTGTTTTCCATCACGGTCCACTGCGGAACAGCTGAACGCTTCATATTCCTGTTATGGAAGAACATCAAACAGCGAAGCGTCCTATAACGCTCACGGCGCACCTATGTGTGCTATGCATCGTTGACATGCGTTTTTCAGGGCGCACATTGCCGAGCATGCTCACCAGCGAGCCTGCGGCTATTTACTGGTGGGCGCAATCAACCAGCAGGGCTCGGATTTCTCTGAGCAGTTCTCATGCTGAAATATGCGGCAAAGCACACATATTCACGCTCCGACACGCAAGAGGCACGGCCTTCATTTTAAAACAGTCAATGAAATAATGATTAGATTATATAAAAGCTGCCTTAATAAAGCTGCTTTCTCTCTTAAAGCAAGCACAGCCACTGTATTACCACAACTCACATAAGCTCATTATAAAATGCAGTTTCTGCCGTAGGCAGAGATCATGCTGGCTACGCGCGACGAACCAGCCGAGTTTGATGAGGCGCCCACGTCGTCTGAGTTTAGACACTGTCCCAGGTCGGGGTTATGTGTGACACCAGGTCAGTGGGTCATGCTAAGCCGGGTCAGAGGACCAGATGGCCAGAAAGTCCCAACACTAATTTTATGCATGTCATGCTGATCACGCGATTGGTATACAAGTGCCTTTGTTGAACTTCGTCATGTTAATACCACGTGTGTCTGTTTTTGTTTGTTAGTTCGCCAACAGCGCGCCGGCGTAACGCAGCTGCTCTCCCGTGAGTCACCTCAAAGACAATCAACGGGCGCGCATTCGGTTCAGTATAATGCGGGCTGCACAAGCAAACGCAGCTGGCAATTATCCGCATAGCAGTCGCCTTCATGCCCGTCTGAGCTCTTGAGATCCATCTACCAAGCGCGAACGAGGCCGAGGTCCGCGATTTGCAATTCTCGGGGTCCCTTACACAATGATGAGCTCTTGTGTCGGTCAGGGGCCAGATTACCTAAAAGGGGTCACGTGGCGGCAAGTGGCCCCGATTCGCCCTGAAGCGGTGTTTAGAGAGCCCGAAGGGCCTCTTGACGCCAAAGGTAAGGGGCTCTATTGGAAAGCTGAACGACCCGAAGGGCTAGCTGTGGGTCATATCAAGCACCCCCGCCCGTAGTACCGTCCAATATCAAATGTCAAATGTCAGTGAGAGAAATTCTCTCGTCGATTGGGGACGCCTGAGACAGGGCGTTCCTCTGTTTCGGCCAGAGATCACCAACACCGAACAGTCCGCTCCGTGTCGGTTTGAGCTTAGGGGCCTATTTCTCAAGCGGGGATACGGTCAGGCCCGCAATTTACATCGCCCGGGGCCTCTGCGGCAATGCTGGGCTCCTGCATCGTTCAGGAGCCCCAAGTGCCTTACAGGGTATTGTATATCAACAATGGGTCTCGAGTCGGTCAGTAGAGGATTTGCTCAAAAGGGACGGAGACGGGACCTCAAATTACAAGGCACGCCTGCGTTAGACAGGGCTCTCTGACAATGTCAGAAAAAATAACAATTTATGATGATTGCTCACATTGACGCAATGAAAGAACCCTGTGCCAGTTAGGGGCCTTAGCAGTGAACGGTTGGCCCTCGAACCCAATTCAAGCATGGGCCCGTTAATCCGAACTGGAATCCATGCGCGCTTTACGGGACCACCTGCGGAGATCAGGGATGCTATTGCGACATTGAGGGTTCCGTCGCTGTTCCGAGGTCGACTGCGGGAATGAGAAGGCCTTTTACGTCAGGGAGGGAGCCAAGGTGATAAGATGTATCCCTCTGAAGACCTCTGGATCAGTCAGAAGATCCCGCCCCGTGTCGGCTGAGTAGAAGCCGGAAAACAACCGTAGTGAGACGGAATGGCTCTTCAGCTCTGGCCGCGAACAATAGTGTGTCCCCTAGTGTTCTACTCAAGTGGACTCCTTTCACAGAAAGAAATAACGTGCTTCATTAGTCATGAGTAGGTCAAAGAGTGGGTCGAAGTGAATTAAAAGACGAACAAAGCCATCCCATGCTTGTATGAGAACGTCTATTATTCTACAGAATCAACTAGTAAAACAAATTACATCAAAAGGTTTGAGCCTGCCTGCCCGCGATCTCGGAAGTGAGGACAGCGATGACCTGGGTTGCAGTTTCGG
Organism: Pollicipes pollicipes; assembly: GCF_011947565.3. Classification (NCBI taxonomy): domain Eukaryota; kingdom Metazoa; phylum Arthropoda; class Thecostraca; order Pollicipedomorpha; family Pollicipedidae; genus Pollicipes; species Pollicipes pollicipes. The sequence continues at coordinate 23,764,781 of NW_023596805.1, read as the reverse complement.
CAAAACCGGACGGCGTTGGCCACCGCAAGTAACACCAGGCGGCGGGAGCCGTGCGCGCGAGAACGACTGCCTTAAAACAATAGTCCCGGATGTCTTTCAGAATTAAGTGACACCGTTCATGGATGAGACTGGGCGCATCTTTTTTACGACTTCAAGGCTATTCTCTGAACACATGAACAGCTGCAGCAGCACGAAAAGTGGAGACTTTCCATTTACTTTTTCAGTTCCATCATCAGATTCCAGCTCAACTTTATGGTGCTGCAAGGGCCAATTCGTTTTCATCGAGCGAGTTCGCAATACATGCCGGTCCATGTGTGCCCACTCTCGGAACACTGTTGGATGCATCGTGCACACATGTCCCTGGAAGACATTACCTGGAATATTGTCTTCCGGACATTCAGGATACGCATAGGATGCACACGTGTAGTGCACACGTGGAGATGATCATACAGCACGTAAGCCGCGGTCATGCATCTCGCAACGATCTTTACGTGGTCCCTGCCGTTTACAGCCTTTGCAGGCGCGCTTGAACGGTGCCGGATTGGACAACCATCTCGGCCCGCAATGTGCCACATTTGAAGATATAAAAGCAAGCATCCTATTGCACCACATGTCATACAACAACCTCATTTTTGACTATTGGTATAATTTTGAATGGGAAAGGCTGCTGTAGACAGCACAATGTCTGTGTCCAGTAAATATGCTCTTTGATAAGTCGTTCGAATACGATTACACACATATTTGAAACACTCTCTTTAACTCTCATGATAGCTCAAGAAGCTGCTGTCGGAAATTGTAACATCAATGCCGCAATCGATTCCCCTGGAACAGATTTCTGCAGCAATACCTGATAATGCCTCAATGGATGCATGGGCTATGCCTGAGCAGCAGTGAATGACCTTGAACAGGCCTTGCTGAAGGCTTTGCCTGGGATGTCACACTAATGTTACAAGCCTGCAGCGCCACTGGTGCCCATGTGCGTTTAAAGAACCGGCCAAATGCCAAGCAATGCTAGCAATGCCAATAAAGACGCTTCGTGCTAGCAATTCAATAGCATGTGTAATAGCTGTCAGCTGTTTACTCCCTGGTCACCACCATGAAAGTAGTACATTTCAATTGACTTGGCTTTTCCGTGTGTGTTCTGTTATGTTTGCAACTCACTAAGTTCTCAAAATGTGTGTGAAATGAATGCTGCAAAAGCTTGGAGCACTCTGTTTAGACAGAAAGACTGTGACAATGCACACCTATATGTATATTGTGTACTAAGTAAAGGGATCTCGTATGATTTATTGCACACGCATATGAGCTGATAAGTGCATTGAAAAAATTGACTAACACTCAAACTCAATGCAAATCAAATGGAAAATATCAGTTTTATAGTGGTGAGCAGCCAGTCCAATGTCTCTCACCCGAGTTGCTACTTCACATAAACTTTTTGAGCTATTTAGACGGATTTCGAGACAAGTAATGCCACCGATCACATCGCGCACGTCTGTTCTATGTACATTGGGTCGAATCTGAATCCCAACATCGAATTTAGGGAACGAGGGAGAGGCCAATCCGTCGTGTTCGTCATCCTTGTCCCCTGTTGGCAGCTCTCCTGTGACGTCACAGTACGGTCTCAGCGAGTGAGGCCGCTGGTTGGTGGCGCAGTAAGCAGTCAGCGGCCCGGCAGGTAGAGTCTCCCCGCCCAGCTCTCAGTAAGCAGTCAGCGGCCCGGCAGGTAGAGGCTCCCCGCCCAGCTCTCAGTAAGCAGTCAGCGGCCCGGCAGAGAGGCTCCCTGCTCAGCTCGTAAGCAGTCAGCGGCCCGGCAGGTAGAGGCTCCCTGCTCAGCTCAGTAAGCAGTCAGCGGCCCAGAGAGGCTCCCCGCCGCTCTCAGTAAGCAGTCAGCGGCTAGAGAGGCTCCCTGCTCAGCTCCAGTAAGCAGCCAGCGGTCTAGCAGACAGGCTCCCTGCCAGCTCTCAGTAAGCAGCCAGCGGCTAGCAGACAGGCTCCCTGCCAGCTCTCAGTAAGCAGCCAGCGGTCTAGCAGACAGGCTCCCTGCTCAGCTCCCAGTAAGCAGCCAGCGGCCTAGCAGACAGGCTCCCTGCTCGGCTCTCAGTAAGCAGTCAGCGGTCTAGAAGACAGACGCTCCCTTCTCAGCTCCCAGTAAGCAGTCAGCGCCCTAGCAGGTAAAGGCTCCCTGCTCAGCTTCATGTGAGCAGTCAGCGGCAAATACCACAAAATCGACGAAAACGTCTGATGTAAGTCTGATTGTCAAGCGTGGCGAATGAAAATCGTCCACCGTAAACACGCCATCTCATTTCAGTTAATGGCCCGTTGCCGTCAAAAGGAATGTTCCGTATCGTTTGCATCTGACCAGATGATCTGGTTTCCATCCCATATTTTCCGGCATGGTGAGATGCATCCAGATGCTTCGCTCATCCTTGCGGCCTTCAAGATCCTCATAGCATATTCTCGTCTTTCTGAAGGCATCTGCAAGTTTTTGGCGTTTCTGGTGTTCGCAGTGTCATGAACCGTCATTTGCTACAGTGGCTGCAAAGACATAACGTATCAAAATGTTACTGAGTGGGCTGTGCCCGGCTGACTAGTCTGAGCTTCAGTTGGCTGACGCCGAAACTCGTGCGAACAGCGGGCCATGTTCACCAGTCATGGTTTCATGTTTCATGCGGCTGCCGCTTTCATTTGACATCTCACCCCGAGTTTTCAGCAGGTAAACCTGAACGGCTGTTTATTTACAGCCAGATTCGTCATCTACGTTGAAGACAAGAATGTACCTGTCGTAAACTTCAGCCCCGAAAACGTACTTGTGGACTGAAGTGGCGTGTGTTCACCTGACGTCCGAAACCAACGGAGGGCTACCACGGGTAAGGGCCTGCAGCTAGAGTATGATGACAAAGACCTCAAGTCAGGATTCAACGCCAGGGCTCATCAGCAGGGTGCGGGAAATGCGAACCCCATGTGAGACATTTCAGGCGAGCACACCGGACGCTGGCGGAAAGCAACAGCATCTGCTAGAGCCGGTGCTAGAGCCACTTCAAACACATTCCGGGCCTGCTGACACAGACCCGGCACCTCCCGAGTCGTTGGCCTCAGAGTCAGAGATACACGACTCGGCGTACAGCTGGGTGGTGATGGGCGCAGTAGCGCTGCAGATGGTGCTAACCGGGGGTATCATGAAGTCCTTTGGCCTGATCATGCTGGCGCTGATGCGGGACCGTGGCCTCTCGGCAGCCCAAGCAGTCACCATACCGGGCATCTTCCTCGGCATTCAGCGCCTGGGGGCTCCGCTGGCCGCGTTGATGTGTCGCCGACTGTCCGAGAGGCATGTGGCCCTGCTCGGCAGCCTCTGCTGCACGCTAGGTCTGGGTCTGAGTGCCCTGGCCGACGTCGCTCGCGTGCTTTACCTCACCAACGGGGTTCTGTTCGGAGCTGGCCTTTGCCTCTGTATGACGTCCAGCTGATAATACTGCAGCAGTACTTCGACAAGCGACGTGGTCTAGCCACCGGCATCATGGCAGCCTCGTTCCCCGTCGGAGGCGTAGTCTTCCCGCCTTTGATAAATCTCCTGCTGAACGAGTTCGGCATGGGTGGCACCTATCTGCTGCTCTGTGGACTGTTAATGCACATGTTCGTCTCGTCGATGCTGTACCGGCCGCCGCATACGCAGAGGATGATCATGCGATTGGACAGAAAGCGACTGCTGCGAAAGAAGTGTAAAACACCCGATACCTTATGCACGAACAAAAGCCACAGCGAGAGACAGCACCTACCCGTGAGCCAGGACATCCAGGCGGCCGTCACTGATTCGGAGCTGAGCTGTGCTGCCAACGGCAGCCCGGCGGTGGCCGTCATACTGCCACCTGCGGTCAACGGCCGCTGGGCGCAGCTGTTGCGCATGCTGGACCTGAAGCTGCTTGCCGACCCGCTCTTCTTGTCGTGCACGTTCTGGGCTTTCATGGTCTGCATGGTTTTCCACACATGAACATGCTCCTGCCGAGCTTCGGCTCGCAAGAAATCAAAATGAGCCGCGACCGCATGGCCAATATGGTGGCCTTCATGGCGCCCATCGAGTTTGTGAGCTCGCTGGCGTTCGGCGCCGTGTTTGACCGCCGGCTCTTCCACAAGCGCTACGGCTGCATCATCACCAGCATGGTTGGAGGCACCGCTGCACTGGCGATGGTGTTCGTGCGATCGAGCGCTGGTCTGTACGTCTTTGCCGCTCTCGGGTACATGACCAGCGGCATTATACTCGTAGCGGTGCCGTTGTTGTTGGTTGAGTATTACGGTGAGGAACGATTCTCGTCAACGTCAACACTGTGTGCCGCGTTGGCGAGTCTGGCGAGCATGACGTCGATGCCCTTGGGCGGCCTGCTGCGCGAGGCGACCGGCTCACACCGTCCGGTATTTGCTGTGATCTCGGCGTGCGTGCTGAGCGGCGGTCTCTCTGTGCTGCTGCACCCCATCATCATACGTACTTGGCCTCAGCGAGCGCCGAAAGCAGCTTGACAATCTCATCATCATACGTGCTTGGCCGCAACGAGCGCCGATGGTCGCCTGACGAACGTTTTTTGGGCGTGATTTTGGTGTGAGCCTTAACCAAACCACAACATCAGAGCAAGAATATGTATATATATTTATATATATATATATATATATATGTTTGTGTATGCGTGTGTGTGTGTGTGTGCTCTTTAATATAAACATATTATGTGCTCTTTTAAGTTGCCGGTTGAGGAATGCATGAAAGGTTGTCATTGCAAGGACGGTGTTCCCCATGAGCACCGTTGAGCCGACTGGGGTCGCTCCTACACCTGTGGTCAGCTCTGCGTCGTTTCAGTACTGATACCTGGCTGCGCGCTGACCACGTATATATTCTTGACATGACAATTTCGAAATGCATTGGGCGTCACCCCCACCTAGCGTTTTCACTTTCCATGAGCTTTGTACCAAGCGTGCAACAGCACAAAGGATCTCGTGGCCAAGGTACACATTCATTGTTTACTGGCAGCCCTAGTGTAGCAGATTGACACTAAAACCGACGATTTACCCTCGTCCCGTGAGTCAAAAGGTCTGAGCAAAAGTCGATACATAATACATCAACATTCCCTAACAGATAGCTGCATTATCCCTAGACGGGCGTGTTGACGTTCCCACCCAAATTTTCCCAGGGATGTTGCTACCGCAGTTCTTGGGAGAGGTTCGCCTCTTCTGGTCGGATCTGCTCCGCTCCCCCTCCCCCTCCCCCACCGCCTCTTGCCCGGCGAAGATTATCAGTGACGCTCAAGCACTTATGATGTTCCTTTACCTTTGTCGTGACTGGTACGCCTGCATCCGTTGTGCTCGCTTGAAATGTCCCATTTGGGGTTCGCGTTCCCGCACCCTGCTGGTGAGTTCTGTCATTGAATCCTGACATGGGGTCTTCGTCATTATACTCTCACTGCAGGCTCTCGATCGTGACAGCCTTCCGTTGATTTCGGGACGTCAGGTGCACACCGTCACTCCAGTTCACAATTACGTTTCAAGGCTGAAGTTAACGACAGGCACGGTCTTGTCTTCAACGTGGTTGACGGATCTGGCTGTGAATAAACAGCCTTTCAGGTTTATCTGCCGAAAACTCGGTGTCAGATGTCAAATGAAAGCGACAGTCGCATGAAACATAAAACCATGACTGGCGACGGGCGAGGCCACTGGTCGTACGAGTTTCGTCGTCAGCCAACTGAAGCTCAGACTGGTCGGCCAGGCACAGCCCACTCAGTAATATTTTGGCATGTTATGTCTTTGCAGCCACTGTAGCAAACGACGGTCCATGACACTGCAAACACCACAAACGCCCAAAAAATCGCAGATGTGTTCAGGTAAACAAAAATGTGCCATGCAAATCTAATATGTCTCAAGAATGGGAGAAGCATCTGGATACACCTAACCATGCCGGATAACATTCAATGGATACCAATCCATCCGGTCAGCTGCAAACGACAACATAACATTCCTATCGACGGCGACGCGCTATTAACAGAACTGTGGTGGTGTGTTTACGGTGGACGAGTTCCATTCACCGCGCCAAACACTCACACTTACATCAACACTTTCGTCGATATTGTGGTATTTGCCGCTTACTGCTTACATGAAGCTGAGCAGGAAGCCTCTACCTGCTAGGCTGCTAACTGCTTACTGGGAGCTGAGAAGGGAGCGTCCGCCTGCCGTGCCGCTAACTGTTAACTGAACTTCGAGCACCATCGACCTGCGGCCTTACTTGCTGAGGCGGTACTGTGACGTCACAAGGCAGCTGCCACACGCGACGAGGATGACAAACACGGTGAGTCAGCCTCCCCCTCCTTCCTCAAATTCGATGTTGGGATTCAGATTTGACCCAACGTGCTTAACTGGAGTGCGCCACCTTTTCTCACTTTGCACTTATAGTC
>NW_023596805.1:23724908-23757356 GCF_011947565.3 Pollicipes pollicipes | reverse complement strand
CTAAGTCATGCGTACTAAATGAGCAACGAAAAATTTTGGCTCGAAAGACTTGGACCCTAATCGAATCATACCTCACTTCTGGTCTGCAGCAGACCACCAACTCCTGCAATATGAACTAAACGTACTTTTGGGCTTTTCTATGTTTGGTCTAAAGGAGCATTCGCGGAAGTCCGTAAATGAACGGTGTTAGCATCAAGATCACCCGGGCAAGATGGCGAATCATGTGATAGGATGGATGTTAAGACGATCCAGTACGCCAGATTCTTTGTCCAAATTAATGGACTCTTGACCTTTCGTCCAGCTCTGCATCTCCGCTGGGATGCTTCACACGTTCCGGTCCGCGGGGACATCTCAGGAAGGCGAAGATGAAACGAGGAAGCTGATGAAGGCTTATTTTACATGGTTACGATCAGGCCTGTTCATGTTTTGTTTTGTCGCTGTTGTATATATATATATATATATATATATATATATATATATATATGTGTGTGTGTGTGTGTGCTTATTTGTGTGTATGCGTTGCGTATATGCATTGCGCATGTGGGTCGTGACTTCAAATCGTGTGTGTGTTATATCTGTATTGTGGATATGTCTAAGCATGCATGTTACGCATATTTTATTGCTTTTGTGTCAATTGCCACCACAAAGAGGTGCGTGGGTCACCCCTCAACCCTTGAAACTCCTCCTGGTTTGACAACCGAGAAAGTGCGGTGTCATGAGTGTCGAGCGCCCCAGTCTTAACTCACCTGGCGCGGGCCGTCCTCCCTCCTCCGAGCTCCACAACTCGGCCACAACTGCCGGCTGCGGTCTGCAGCGGCCCAGGTTGACGGTGCTGCCACCTGTGACGGCGTCGGCCCGGCGGCCGGCGGTCAGCAGCGTGAGCCCGTGCGTAGCCGCATCGACGTCCGACCCGTCCCCGTAAGGTCAATTTGCGACTTTTTCTGGCAGCGGGGAAAGGGAGAAAGTTCGGCTCTCCCCGTCGCTGTAGCCTGTTGACAACTAAGATTGAGCATAGTAAGTGAAGATGCATCGTAGGCAAACTTCGTCACGACATAGCAACTTGCACGCTGCACTTCAAATGAAAACTTTGCTAGACCCGGGAGATTCGGTACACCTCAGCTAGGGGTTTAAAACAGGTCACGCCAATATGACCTCCACACTGACCACGCTTGTGGTCAGTGTGTATGTGCGTCGCTATCCCTGAAAACTCAGAACTGGATCACATCCTTTGGGTGACACAGGGTATTGAGCAATATCTGTCATTCGTTGAGTCACGCCAGTTAGACGCCGGTTGCAGAGTGGCCTATATGAGATGATAACGGACACAAATTGTATCTCCTTAGAGATCATTCAAATAATAATTGAAATTCCAAATCTTATAATACACTTGACATTGTCGGCACAACACAAGTCACTCTCACGTAGCAACAATGTCGCCAGCGCCGACCACCAAAATGTCTCGCAAAACACTGAATGAACTGATGAATTTGGAACTGGTGATTTCGAACGTGAAATTCCAACCATAGCATCGTAAATGCTTCTAGACAGCTGTCTCAGGTATCATGTGTCACGTGTTTTGACACTCATGAATGGATAATTGCTTAATAAGCTACGTTTATCTATAAGAAACTGGCAAATGAAATAGTCTAACAGTGATTTGCACCGCGCGATATGTCCCAAAAAATTTGTTGTACAACGTCGATCTCGAGTAGATCAACCAAATCATTACGGCATGAATTGCAAGGGATAACGCCGTCTTCTAGCCGAAAGCTAATGCGCCTTCTATTTGGGTTTGAAGCGGCAAGGCAGCAGGAAGAAGTTGTTCGTGTTACATCTGTTCAGACTGCTCATTCACTGGTATATTCCTCAAAATTAACTTAAGGCTGGTTTCCGCCAGTTTTTCCGGCCCGAAAAACGGGTGAATCACCCGCGGCGGTAAAAGTTTGGAACTGTCGCCAGATGTGCAGGAAGCACTGGATCTGGTGAACCGGGATCTCTTTATGGCACCTGACAGCACCTGGCGGGAAATTCATAGTAACACGTCGGAGTGCATTCGAACTTACCTTTCGAAAGAAAAAAGCAAAAATGACACTTTTGTGTGCAGCTATTTTCTAGCAGAAACGTTGCAGGGAATGCCATTTAGAATAGAATAGCTTCTATAAGTTGACGCGAACTTACCTAACCAACGTTCAATGTGGTGTGCAGCTTTCCACACCACCATGCGAAGAGCTTCCAATTGCGTTGGGAAATGTACCGATTACCGTGTACATAATGTGTATCGGGCCTTTTATATCTGCATCCTAGCCACTTACGCGGTCCTGAGATAAGGTTGACATCTCCATATGATTCTGAAATAAGAAAAATGCCGCATATAAGCGTGAATGACAGACAATACTGTATGATTGTACAGGTGTAAGCTATAGAGACATGCCCCAAGTGCTTCTTGCATCTCCTGCATCTGCAAGCAGACCAAGCATTTTGTACAGCCAACGGTTGCTTAAGTTATCTGTAAGTCTCCACACTTAAGTGTATGCCTGTCTCACAAATACCTTATATGATGACCTTATATATATATATATATATATATATATATATATATATATTCTACATTTATGCATTGGTGACAGCGACCAAGGTTCCACGTACAGTGCAACTCTTTTGTTATTGGCTGCAACAAGCTTAACTATGCGAATGCCCGACGTCCTTGAGGTGACTAACAATGACGATGGGCACGCCTTAAGACAGAGTGATGTTGACTCCTTTTGGCCGAGCGCTGGCGCACCTTTGGCTATGACGGCTTCGAGCTAGCGTCCTGATTTGTGACGGCGTATCCGCTAACGCCATCAGTAATTGTCTTAGTTTGGTTGCCGGGATCTCACACAAATTCTTGCCAGCACCCAAGAGGAGGTGGTCCATGGTTTGAGGTCGAGAGCGCTTGGCTGACTACACATAATCAACTCACGCCTTCGCGAGTGCAAGTTTCATTTCTTTTCGATGTTAAGGTGGGTTGGTCGCGCGACGCTGTGGCTTTGGATCGGTGACATCTGGTACTGATCTTAACCCATGATTGCCATCTTTTTATGACTTAGAAAATGTTAACACGCACCTAGACAGGGGTGGTGAAACTTGCCGACTTGGCGGGTGCCGGCGACACAAATGTCTATTTTCACGCGACGCTTGGTGCCAAAAATACTTTTGACCGACAGTTCTTTGGACGGCGGGGACAAAACATAACAGGGCGCATTCCACATCTTTACATGGACTTCAGTGGCAACCATTCCATTCCACCATACCAGCAAACTTTTCCGTAATTACCTTTTATCGTACCCGACGGCACCATGGTATCTTTCTTAGGTTCCATCCCAACGCGACGACAAAAAAGGCCCAATGATTTCTAGTTGGTTTCTCACTTTGATGGCAGGACGCCGACAAATATATATATCCCATGGCCCGGCCGGTTGGCCGATTCACTGTTTTTACCAGCCGACTCCCAGCGCTCCAGACTAGACAGTAGAAAATACTGAGAAAAAATATAGATATGGCGATTCATTTGGCCGCAAGGGAATGCCTCAATCGTGGCGATGCAACTGAGAAATGTGAGGCTGGCGGTGACTTTCAATGCATTAGGGCTTTACAAGCGGCATTCGCATTGCAATTTCATGAATACCTATCAAGGTTTGGTTTCTGGGCATTGTTGACTTCACTGATTGACAGTTCGAGGAAAGTCGGCGCGATAATCCAATCAAGGTACAAACAGACCTGTGGTTATTCAGACTGACGTTTCAAGACACCGGAAAGAAACAGAAAGACTGTTGACTCGCCGTAGAAGTATCAAACACCGAGCCTTCCTCCCTTTGAAGAGAACTATAGGTTCGGCGATGGGATCTGATGACACCCAGGGAAGGGAGTAACAGGGGGTGAGAATGGTCCCGAAGTGTCAATTTATGCCACTGTTACTCTGCTCCTGATTAAGGACGATCAACAGCCAAATAGGTATTCAAATCAGGGCCTGTACAAAGCTCCTGTTCAGTCCAGACCTCCAGCCCCGTCTCCCAGTTTGTGACGAAGTGTACCACATCTGGGAAAACAGGAATATTTTTGAGGAAGATTGCATATTTGATCACTGCTCAGCCTTCCCACTTATTTTTGAAAACTATGCCTGTACCTGAAATGCAATCATTTCGTTGATGCTTTGTTAACATCGAAATAACAATCATTTCCAGTCCAACCTTTTTCCAATATTAATCTTGCATGCTGGAAACTGACATGACAGCCTGTGTAGGCAACAAAGAGACAATAGCGGTTGAGGACTAAGGAATTCCAGAAAATGTACACAGTGATTAGGAAGATAGGGGTTAACGGTTCCATCACCATCTCTACTCAACCACGAGGTTTACTTCAAATGGGAGGTGGTTTTGTGGAATGTTGGTCCATTTGTTGTAGGAGTCCAGTAAAAAGATGACGTTTGGCTTTTTCTGAGAGCAATCTGCTTATTTGCTGATGATAGCACCCCTTTTGTAGAAGGAAAAGCTCGAACTGAGTCATTTTGCAATGCTCATTTATAGGCATAAATTATTTGCACCTACGATCGCGACATTTGCGTGGATACAAATGCCACAAATTCCATCATTGGTTTTCCTAACATTGAAGTGAAATTTTTTTCCTGCTAGCACCCCGAACATAATCGCTATTTACATTGAGTGCAAGATGTGAGAAAAGCCAGCCTGCCTTAAATGCACTCTCAGTGGTAGTAGAAAACAATGAAGGTTGGCTGTGGTATCATGCCAACGGTGACAATTGCTATGCAAGGGGGGCGGAGGGCAGCAGACCATTGGCCTCACAACCTTCCCTCCCCTAAATTTGTTTCTCAACAGATTTAGTCTAGTTTGTTTTGATTACAGGCCTTTAACATTCTTAAGTATTTTGTCCTTCATTAAACAAACCTGCATTCGAGCAGCATTGTGGTAATGGCCAGTGACGTTATAGTTAGTTTCTTCCTAATGTTTTGTAACCTCTCAGCTAGAAGTATTGCGGAGGGGGACCAGACTGAGTGAGCTCAAACCAACATTGGGATGGGGCAGGCCCCCTCCAAATAATTTGAGCTAACATTGCTGCATCATGCATGACAAGTGCTACATGTGTGCTTAGATGGTGTATGCTACCCTAGTGTTCAAAGGTTATGTTGCTTGATGATTCAGTCAGTACCAATGTATGCTTGCTGGTAATGATAAGTGCCATTCTGATTACCAGCTATTTGTTTTCATGATCTGAAATGCGGATTTTTACAACAGCACGTTTAAAAGAAATGAAGGGGACCATAGCCAAAAGTGTTAGCCTTACCCTGATTCGCTGTTTTTATGACGCGGACCAAGAGGGGAGGGGGGGGAATGATATCCCTGTTAATAACAAACTAAGAAAGGCGAGCATCATGGGAAAAACAAAAATGTCGACTGTTCTGAAAGATATTTCGCGTAATGATTAATGTGCTATTACTTAATCTCACTAGACACTCAATTGTGAAATGTCCCTGAAAACGGGACTATTTCAGCGTTGCATATGTATGTTTTATGTACAAAATCGCACAGCGTAGCAGCATGAAATTTAAATAGATGTATTTCTTGTTAAATTTTTCAATGCCAGAAACACAAAACACAGAAACGTTTTTGCTGTCAAAGCACGCATAATGAATACCCAGAGGCCGCCCGAAAAAATGGTGGGACTGCACAACATGCTGGACTTGTAGGTCAGGAACCATTGGTGGAAGCGGAAGGGTGTGTCGAGAGCGTCTCATCGGCTTCCCATATGAGGCCGAGGATTAATATGTTGTTCACAAAGAATAACAGGCTGATGTGAAACTATTAACAAATTTCAATGCAATTTCTCTATGTATGGCAGCTATTGCGTGACAACCTTTTGTACAACCAACATAAAGACCTGTTTTAATGAAAGCAGTATGGGGTAACCTGGCCTGACCTGAGCTGATTGCGCTGGGCCGTTTTGGCCACCTATGCACTCCTCTGACTATCGAGGGTTCCGTGGCGGGAGTAATTTAGTCATCTTCAAAGCCCTCTGGACAATTTGGGTCTTTTGAACTGTTCAGGGCCGTTTTGGCCACCGCGAATCCCCTTTCATCACCCAGGAGCCCTTCTGGCTGCTCGATGAACTCCCTGACCGGTCAGAAGAGCTCTGGGCGCTCAGGAATTCAGCAAATGCCCAGGACTGCCTGCTGGCTTAGTACCCCTTTTGCCACCCAGGGCTCTTGCCCGTAAGGAGCCTGTCTACCATTCAGGGGCCATGTTGGCTCCTTAAGCAGACTGCAGTCAACTGGCATGTCTGTCCTGGGCTGCTCAGGGTCCACTGAAATAGCCGTCAAACCACCTTGCCAGGACTGAGGTCATAGCTGGAGATCCTGTAGAGTATGAGGGGGTGAGGACGAGAGTAGTGTTCATTTTCCTGGCCCTGTAAGACGCAAGACATGGGGTTCTGTTTGGTATACGCAGAGCTATTTGGCAAGGCGTGTAAGCGCGAAGAAAATGGTGCCGTGCTGAGTGAGTAGAGCCCATTCTCTGCCCTACTCACAAGGGCCCATTTGCCCACCCGGCGAGGCCCATGTTGCGGATATGCGGGCCCGCAGCTTGGCCACCGTGGTGCACTCGAGCCGTCTTGAGGGGCTTGGAACCTAAGAAGGGGCCCGCTAGCATTTAAAGTCCCTTTAGCATACAAGGTAACCTCGGAACTACCAGGCCCTCTGGGCCGGTTTAGTGTGGTGGTTACGGCGCGTACCGAGGAAACCAGAGGTACAGGGCTCGATTCTCCTCGGGCCCACCCTCTCTGCAAGCATGAGAGGAAGGTGACGCTATTTAACATTAAGTCTCAGAAGATCCGTGCGACGTAAAGCCCCGATGGCAATATACGTTCACGGGCCCTGCTGACCTCTCGACATTCTGTGTATTCAGAGCTTCTCTGGTCGCTCACGGGCCGTTTTAGCGTATCAGTGCCCTTCTGGCCGCTGAGAGGCCCCTCTGGCTACTTACGGGCCTCTTGTGGTGGGATCCCTCTCTGACAGCTTATGGACTTAAACGGTTGCATAGACCTTCTACGGTCAAGAAAGGGAACTTTTATCGCTTATGGCGTTCAAACCATCATTTACGGCGCTTCAACCATGTTCGTGGTTGCTGATGGCCACTGAGCTCAGCGACGTGTTTGGTCGCCAGAGCATATATCTATTATTAAACAATTTCGGAACCTATTTTAATGGGGGGGGGGGGGGAGAGCGAAAAGTGCGTAGAGGCTTGTCAGGCTACCTGAGGAGTCGCCCATCGGGCCTCTCAAAATCCCTCTGAACTACTGAGATGATCGCTGAGTTTCTCAGGGCCCACGGTCAGCTCAGAACGTGCATTGAGGAGTCTCAAAAGAGCCCTACATCTGCGTAACCCTCAGTAGACTTGCGGTCCTTTTAGCTGCACAGGGCAAATTTTCCCTTCAAAGGCCCCTACTTACCAAGGCGCAGCCGATTGTTTTCAAAAGCGGTTCAGTCTTACACGTGACCTATATAGGAGTCCCCACCTGCGTTGAGGGTGCCAAAAGGCTGGGGTCTTGGATCGGCCAGTAAATCCGAGTGCAGTTCATATAGAGCTCTTGCTATGGTCCAGCTAAAAAAGCTTAGGATTAACATTGACGATCAAAATATCTGAATGACTTGGATTGATTTTATTGTCTAAAGCTGAGCCGCTGTTTAATCACTGAATGAACAAATCCTTAACAATTCTACGCAGAAAACATTCTGAAGTGCCTCTCAAAGGGGCAGGCATGACGATGTTCAGTTACAAAACTATGCGCGGCTTTATTTGCGTGAACTTAAAAAAGCATCTTCAAGTTATGGTTCAAATAGGGACAGACGCATGAGCTGGAAAAAAAAACTAACAATATCGTGCCTTCGGTGCGTATAAATTGACAAACGCACTGTTGAGCTTCTGTATGCGAAGGGTAGAAGAGACGGTTAGGATCGGCGAAAACTGGTTTGTGTCGTGTTGGCGGCAGCACATGTCATCACGTCATCAGAACTTGTCAACATTCTATACATAAGGCAGCAGTAGTAACAGAAATCAAGTCATTAGAAGCTCATCCCTCGTAATAGCCTTACTCCTTGTAAAAGAAAAAAAACAGGATAATGCCTTTAAAAAAACAGGCAACATGCGTAGACGAGGCCAGAAGTTTTCATTTCGATAAAGGCACGTTGCCGAAATATCAACGCTTTTGTCACTTAATTCTCCTGGTTTTATACGAGGAATGAGGGCATCTGTACTGGTCTTATACATTTATGCTGTTATATATATATATATATATATATATATATATATATATATATATATATAATATATATATATATATATTCATAACGTTCGGTCGCAAATGCACTTGACAACATCCATGTAACAGTCTTCAAAAGTTGGGCGCAGCCATAATTGATTGTTGTTTTGTTGCCTTGTGGTTTTGCTGAGCATAAGAATATGAAATAGCCGGTATTTATTTTCCTCAACCGGTTTTGTGATCCCATCTTTTCCGTGAACCCCGATGCATCCTTCTTCCAACGCGCACCGACTATCTTTTGCCTTGCATTTACGTTGTCGCACGTCGCCCCAATCTGAACCCAACTGGGAGCCTAATATGTTGTTACATTCCTTTCCAGACAGCCTAAAAACTCAGTTTAAGCCTGTATACACCAACTACTGTGGCGCATCAAAAGGTGCCCACTAGGCAGCACATATCGCTCCAGGCTTGGAGCGTAGCTAAGGTATGGTAGAGAGTATGATGATGGTTGGGGTGGGGCTCGGAGCGCACACGTAAGGGGGACATGGCCTCGAGGAGGCCCGCATGTTTAACGTCATCCCCCAGTGCTAACTGCCACCGGCTGGAATTTTGTCATATACTCAGCTGCGCTGATCGCCGAAGTCTTCCTCCGTTTTTTCGCGGTCGAAGGTTGCAAATCCAGCCGTAGATCAAGCTTAAACGTGAAGCCACGGCAATTCCCGAGTTGAATAAGACAGCCTTCATGATTGAACTATCCCATTGTGTAGGGCCGGTGTGCCCGCATTCTTCGTAGCGGAAGTTTTCCTGGCAATAGTTGGATGACAATGTATAAATGAGCGCATCGGTTGCGTACATGACATTGCAAGTTACGGCGATGAAGGGTTTTCGGTGATATGCAGCCGACTACGCAGCCGGCCATGGACGTCATTGCCATTTCTTGTCATGAGGTATCAGGTCACGCTGCTGGCGACAACTTTGTCCGCAGAAGTTCGGTTAACGACAAACAATAACTTTTACGACTCCTGTGCCCGGGTTGAATACCCTTCGATCGGATGGGGGAGGGTAAATTTGACCTCAGAAACTAAGAGAGCTAGAGACACCACATTCATGGGATGTAATGACTTGTTCGTAAACTCATCTGTGTCAAAATTTGGGGTTCATAGGTCATGGCATTCGGGTCAAAGAAGGTCAAACCAGGTTAAACTCAAGCTGCGTGTTCAAAGTGTCCGCCATACCAAGATACCCGTTCTAAGCAAAATATCACTAGTTTTTATTTAAGGTCAAGAACCTTGTTTAGCCTTTCGAAGGTCACAGTGGCCAAAATAATGCAAAACTGCTTCTGAGTTGGTCTTTGTTGCCTTTGTCTTTGTTTTTGTTTGTTCCAAGTCTTCGAGTTGGAACAAGCGTCGAAGATGACGGTAGACTGCATGTTCCTAAAAACAAAATGTCTGGGTCATTTTCGGATAGTGACCTGTCCTGACCTGTAAGAACTTTATAGAAGATTATAACGCGGTTCGTGTCATCAATAAATTTCAAAGGAGTACCAGAAACTGTCCCACATAGCAAGCTCTAGTATGGTAAAAAGGTCGGTTTTGATCTAGGTCTGATCTCCATACCTGACCCTAGACAAAAGGAACCTGTTTCTTCCATTGTTGTGTTGCCTAAGAAACAATCTCAGGGATATATGGTGTCGTCTGATACTCCGTTGTTGCAACAAATTTAACGTTTCCCCCAGAAATCGTCTTTGCTAGACCCATGACCCGGCTTTGACACGCCGTATTTCAATGACCTGAAAGGGGAAATTATCAATCATTGATACCAAACGAATCCGCTAAATATTCTCTACAGCTATGCAGAATCTGGCGAGGCTGCACCGCCTCGTTTCATTCTGGAAAACCTTCGGGGTGAGGTGGGGAGTGGGTGGTCAGATTGACACGCCACCCGAGTGGGTGTAAGTTCCTCGAGCTAATTTTGATGGTCAGAGTAATTACGGTGATAATGAAACGTCCCCAGGAAAACTTGCCTGACCAAACAGTTTGCGTGCGAATGCAAATAAATCCTAATACCAAATACCAAGTACCAAAACATGCCGAATACCAACAAAAAGGCAATAATGCACAGGTGTTGCAGAAGTTCGATGCATGTTATTGACACCATCATGACGTTATGATCAGTAATTGCAAAGATAGTTGCGTAAAAGTTTACCAGACCAGGCCAAGCCGGCCTTCACATTTCTGACCTGAATAAGAATCCGTCGCCACAAGTCACGGCAGCCAATCAGCGCGTAACGTCAGTCGGCAATCACCTCAGGTTGGACCAATGATATGGGTTTAACAGGACTGGATGACCGGACCAATAAACTTGTTAGCGGGGCACGTGTGACGTCACGCAGACACCTGCAAGGACCAATTCATGCCCCCGTCGGAGCTTAGTTTGCTGTTTCGATTGGTTCCCATTCAGGACAGAAGTAGTGGTGCTAAGATTGCTGTGCACTTGAATTCACACGATTGCCGTGCACCGAGTGTGCAACGCTTGTGTGAATACTTTTTCATGACGTCCGTTGATGCAGTTGAAAACGCCCCTCATCGTTGATCACAAAGAGATGGGAGCAGCTTCTTTGAGACGAATTGAACGCCCACCTACCCTCGTGTTCACTGGCTGCGACCTCCGTATGGCGGACGGTATGTGACAGGCAGGACTCTTGCCGAACTGCACATGGTAGGCGGTATGTGGCAGGACGGGGTCTAGTCGGCTGCTTGTAAGTTTATTTGAAACCCTTTTCCAGGATCGCACCAACAAAATAAAAGCAGGCAGGCAGAACAAGTGTGTCTCGGTGAATTCACTTTTATACAATAAACTAACTTCATTCACAGTTGTGTTCTAGGATTGTAGTTTTTTCTACCATATATGCCACTAAGTCATGTCATAGCATGTGGTCCATGACCTAATGGCCATAGGTCACATGTTATCATGCCATTCGAGGCAGCATTGCACAGACGCCCCGTGGTCAATGTGCGCCAAGTTTAAATGGGCGCTGGGTCTCATCTTTCTTTTTTTCTTGAAGCTGCCAGAGAAACGCATGTGGCGTTGATCCAGCAAGATTTGCTAGAAAAGATGCGGGTCGGCTTGATCTTGAGCGTTTGGTCGAAAAACTCGTGGCGTATCTTGCAAACAAAATTAGACCCGGCGTGCTGGAGTGGCTCTGCTCTGTTATACCTTAGTTCTGTTCACTACAAATAGGAGATGATAATTTACACAATATTTTTTTCCGAGAAAATGACAAATATATCGGATACATCGGCGAAACAGGCCGGTTTCTAGTTTTTTCAGTGAAATCTGTCCAGAAATTTGGATGTAAAGCTACCGCGAATCGTGAATTTCGTACATGAACGCTAAACACTGACAGGAAAAGCACTCTGCGGGCTTCCACATGGCAGCGGTGTCTCTGTTTTCGTTGTGCTTGGCTAGAATCTAACGCTGGCGTAAGGTATCGCGTCTAGCGTCAACGGCAGCCGTCTATGTTTACAATGCTAATGTTTGGATGGCCCGAATCTTCGCAGGCTCTGTCGGCTCGGTCAATGATCTTATGGTTAACCTTTCTGCTTAATGGACAACATCGGGAGACCATTCAGGAAGCGACGAAAGCGAAATGACTGCCTGCTTCCGCCGTTCGATGAAAAAGTGCGCACTGCGCTTCCTGCGCTACTTCCGTTGGGCCATTGCATTGATTATGGCTATGTTGTCAACTTTGTGTGAAAGACAGGTTCAGAGAAGCGTAAGCTCATAGCATGCTGTGCTGCACATCTGAAAAAATGGTGTTTTGTACGCTGGTCACAACATCAATATGAAGTCCGACATCGGCCTACACGCATACTCGTGACCATAGCAACAGGAAATTGTTTATGTTCAGCTTGTATTTGAGCCACTGAAAGATGGCGTTGAGGGTTTACAGTGATCATAGCATCATGCGGTGTTTTAGCCTCCCGGTTCCTGAAAAACTCCCTTGTGCTTAAGCCCAATTCCATTTGTCACCGTATAAAAAGCGCAGCTGATGTGAACTGAAAGGATCGCTTCTCATACTTTAACACATTTTTCATTCGCATCTGTTCGCTTCTATCGCCATGCTGTTTGGTTGTATAGGTGACATTTGCCAGCATATTGCCAGCATCCGGGATTTATTTTGGATTTTGTGGATCAAGCGCCTGCTTTCTGGGCTGTACTTTTAAGAACAGATGAGAAAATCACTACAAGGACTGTCGAAGCGGGTCACATTCCTGTTCCCTCTCTTATGTTTTCTGCATGTTTCGTCAAACCTCTGACACTACAAAATTCCGAACCTTTTTTATGGATGAGTTTCTGGAATTAGAGCCCACACTGAGCAGTGCTCTTGTGATCCCTTAACTCTGCCATCCGATCACACAATTCCAGGCCAACGGCAGACGTTAAAGGCGAAAACTTAAGGTGTCACAACATTATTTTCATTACCATCCAAGTCGACGCGATCTTTTGCCGTACAGTATGGCGTGGGTAGTAAAAGTGTACTTTTTGTCGTCGACCAAATTTCGGGAGGACACGTCGTCGCTAGCAGCGTAATACAATATAATATGACAAGATGATAATGAAGTGATGCGTAGTAGCGTCATCAGGAATCAGCCTGTCACTAAAAGCACCTTTCATCACGGCAATTTTCAATATCATGCACATAACCAAAACGCTCAGTTATACACAGTCCTTAAACAAATGCAGGATAAGTGCTGCTGCTAGAGTTAGAGACGCACCTGCCCTAGACTATGAGACAGCCCAATCACAACGGGAGTTTTCTTCTTCTCCCGGGACTTGCCCGGTCCTCACGTTTAAAACTCGATGTGTGGCTGGTTCTGCTTTTCTCGACCGTAAAAAACAGCGAACGACCGCGATACCCCGGGCAGCGGAATGCATAGTAGACTTTGAACCAGTGGTAAGCAGCACTGGGGATGAAGTTCAACACGCCGGCCTCCTCGAGGTCATGCCCCCTTATCAAAATCATATGTCCGCTTCCAGCCCCATCTCAACCGTCATCAAACTATTCACCATATCTTAGGCATGTTCCAAGCCCGGCGCGACACGTTTTGCCCGGTGGGCGCCTCTCGCCGTGCCACCAACAAGTAAGCTGCATTGATATTGGTGAATAGTTTCACATCCGGTGGCTAATTCTATCTGAACAAGGCACTCGCCTTGACAGGAGGGGCACGGGGCGATGCGACCCGCCCCCCCCCCCCCTCCCTTGCGGTTTCCCGAGGATGCCAATGCAGCATACTGTGCAGTTCTGCTAAAATCTTTGGTAGTCTCTGGGACATCCATTGCACGTGTGTTGACACGAAAAGGTATCCAAAGTGCCCCTAGCATTTCTGGTTTCAGATAAGCAATGCTTTTTACGAGCATTGGAAGACGATCCAAGGCCGGCGGGTGCGGCGGGAGGCAAGGGACGATTCTGCGGACCGCGCGGAGGGTTGGCACTGTTACATGAACGAAACCCTACATTACGAATATAGGCTCCAAACAGACAAAACTATACGCATTGCACGCAAAATTAAACAAGGGATGCGCCTCTTTATGTTCAATATCACTACACTGCATGGTTTCGCATTAATGAACATGCAAAGCTGATGTTTGGTTTTCAGGACAATTTGACCTTTGACTTGATCTAGTCGGGTCAATTAACAACAGGAAACTACTTGCCAATTACGAGATCTCGTTAAAGACAGTTCACCATTTGTTTGCTTCTTGCAAGGCTTTACCTCTCTTGGTTTGCAGACGTTAGGGGATGCCCTTCCCTCAGTCCACGTTTTGAAAACCAGTGGATCAGGATAACGGTTAAAATGATTGGCTGCCATCCTTTTTTAATCTATTTTACATAGCTGGTGTAAGAATCTGCATTTCGGACCATGAAAACATGAACTGCTACAGCAGAATGACACATTTCGTTACCAGCACCCAAACATTCATAGAAATTCAATATTGCAGGAGCTTCAGTTCAAACGAATTTCTGGGGCATTACCCAATTTCCATGTTGGTTGAACCGACCCAAAGCTGATTTAGAGCCCCACCCCCCTCAATCAACATGTCTAGCTGGAAGTCGCTAAAAGATATTAGAAAAGGCTAACTTATACACCAAACCATCTTATCGGGGCTTTATTTATTGACCATTGAACCTTAGGGCTGATACCTTCAGCTAACTATGCATACAAACTCACATTCCTATCATTATGTCACCACCACACAAACTATATTAAATTATACTATCAGTTTTAGGTTGCATATAGAGTAGAATGTCTGTCCTTACAACCTGCACTTCATGTATACAGGGATTATGCTAAGGGCCTCATCAGGACAATTTTATAATTAATTGTTAGCAACAACAGAAATGAAATATACCACATTTGCACATATGCAACACCATGCCCACAGATGCAAGCAAAATATGCATGTTAATGACCATTGCAGAATAAACGACTTCCAGAGCTTTCCTTTTACAGTAGGGGTAATATCGTCAGGAAATAACCAATATTGACCGCAGAGACAACCACACGCCAATCTTTCATTGACCTCATCGGTCAGTTGCACCAAAATGTTATAAAACCTCCTGCCGTTTGAAGTAAAACTCTTGGTAAAGGGGAGCTGGCAATGAAACCTGCACTCCTTCCCCTCCTGAGCTCCTACACTTGCCACACCACTGCAATCCTCACTTTCACTGCCTTCCCATGGCCTACATCATCGGCTATCATATACATTTCCAGCAACCGAGAGTCATGTTAGTAAATTGCTGAACTGTGAGAGGTGTTAAATGCCATCGCCACATTGATGAGATGATTGCATTTCAAGCAGGAGCAAATTTTTGAAGACATGTTTGGGGGGGGGGGCAAGCGAAAAACTATGCAGTGTATCCCCAAAATATGGGTGGCTCCCAGATAAGCACACTTGTTCACAAACTCAGAGGGAAGACTGGAGCCCCAAGCTGAATAGGAAACTAGGAACACACCTGATTTGTAGATCTATACAAACAGTCCCAGTCAGGACAAGGCCAGAAATGGCATAAATTGGCACTTCAGAATCATCATCACCTTCTGTCACTCCCGTTCATGGAGAGTGCCATCGGTCTTCGACATCAAACCCATGTTGTTCTTTTCAAAGTGAAGAAGCTGGTCGCTTGTGACGGCTTCAGTGAGTCAACAGCTTTTCCGATGTATCCAAAAGGCGGTTTGGATAATCGCAGGCCAATTTCTACTTTGATCGGATCATCCCACCGTCTTACCCTGAACTGTCAATGCCTTTCATCGCTGATGACAGGATAATAGACCGTGGCGCCAGCAACGAAGTCAACAAGGTCAAAATTTAAACTCTGGGCAGGTGTTCATGAAGCTGCAATGCAAATGCTACTTGCAAAGTTGCAGTGCATTGAAATTCGCCGCCTATCTCAGATCAGTCGCATCGCAACGGTTGAAACATGCCCTTGCGGCCAGATGAATCCCCAGATTTAGATCTTTTCCAGTGTTTTTTGCTATCCAGTTCTAGGCACTGAAGGTCGGCTGGCAAAAAACAGGGAATCGGCCGACCAGCCGGGCCATAGGAAATGCGTGGATTTGTCGCTGATCTGTCACCGAGTCGAGCGACCAAATAAAGATTATAGGATGTTTTTGCCGCCCGGTTGGAATGGGCCTAGGAGAGATACCATGGTGCCGTAGAACACGGTGAAAAGTCTTTACGGAAAGGTTTGCTGGTGTTATTATATATTTGTTTGTCGAAGTGCGTCACCATGGAGGCATGACATTTTGGTATGGAGACCTCATGCTATGTTTTGTATTGTGTGCTGTGCTATTTCGCTTTGGCAGTCACCAAACGTTTCTTTCAGATACATGTTTGGCACCGAGCTTCGCGTGAATATGCACATTTTTGCCGCCGACCTTATCCACCAAGTCGGCAGGTTTTACCAACCCTGTAGTGCAGCACAAAAAAAATCCGTCCTTTGCTGATCGGCAGTGTTTTACATTTAATCCGATCCTTTTGAAAAGATGAATTTCTGGGGTCAGAGCTCACGCTTAGGAGAGCTCGCGTGAACCCTGATCTCTACCATCCGATCGCAGAATTTCAGGTCAACGATAGAAATTGTTGGCGAAAGTTTAACGCGCCGTAATGCTCGGCCCGCCTGCCCTGCTCTCTGACGTCACCTGGCCTTTCTCGCGGTCGCTGCCACCGGCCGCAGGTTATATCTTTCAAGGACGAATAGCGAGTGTCCAATGCAGCTCGAACGCACCCCGCCACGGATGGGTGGATCTGAAGACAGGCTGTAATGTACGGAGCCATCGGGGCGGAAGGATATTTTCAAAACATATAACTTATATCACATTTACCGCATATAATAATGTCTTGTAGCACCCATCACGGTTTGTGATTAACACATAGCTTACAAAATAGAAATTACCTTACAGAATTGCCTAGTCTACACACTGAAGCTTTGAGACCAACTGCAGAATGCCTTCCTAATTCTTTTCAATTTTCATTTTTTTGCGCGTGACACGTGTTTGGCATCACCAAGGGCGGGCCTTAAATCATGGAAGCTGATTTCAAACAGCTAAATCGCCCCCCGCGTAAGTCTTTTTTCTCAGGTACACAAACTTTGCATAGTATGTCTTATCCATATACCCAAAGAAGGGCCCTTAGTAGAGGGCTAGGGACGCCGGCGTATTGACTTGCCTGTTGATAGTAAGGTCCATGTCGCGTATATATTCAGACTTGAGCACATGTAGTCGTCTCACATCGTAGCATCCATCTGCGATAGCAGTGGTATATACCATTTGCTGCCTGGGGAGTCGCTGGCCATGGTGGGATTCCGTGTGTGTTTTTGGCGGCGAATTCGCGGAAGCAGAGGCAGACTATGCCGGAAAGCATGGATAGCATGGATCACACCGGTCTGACCTGGATCCAGAAGACCAAAGTCCCAACCTGACCTGGATTAGGAGGATCGAAATCCCGACTTGACCTGGATCTGAAAGTCGCGACCTGACCTCGATCCGATGGATCAAAGTGACGACCTGAAGTGACGAAGTGACCAAGTGACGACTTGACCTGGACCCGATAGACTGAAAACTCGACCTAACGCACATCGCCAGCTCCAGCAAGACGAATGCCTTAATAGCCAACCACACCCTCCAGCCCACACAGGGGGAGCACACACTGCACCGGGCACGTGGCTCATGTCAGCGCCACCGGCCGTCTCGTGTCACACCGACAGATGAGGTGCGGCCTGATGTGATCACAGCGCCGCCTGATGTGATCAGAGCGCCGCCTGACGTTATCATAGCGCCGCCTGATGTGATCAGAGCGCCGCCTGACGTAATCATAGCGCCGCCTAATGTGATCAGAGCGCCGCCTGACGTAATCATAGCGCCGCGTAATGTGATCAGAGCACCGCCTGACATGAGCAGAGCGCCGCCTGATATAATCAGAGCACCGCCTGACGTGGTCAGAGCACCGCCTGACATGAGCAGAGCGCTGCCTGACGTGGTCGGAGCGCCGCCTGACGTGATCAGAGCGCCGCCTGGTATGATCAGGGCACCGCCTGATATAATCAGAGCATCGCCTGACCCGGTTAGAGCACCGTCTGACGTGATCATAGCGCCGCATGATGTGATCAGAGCGCCGCCCGACATGAGCAAAGCACCGCCTGATATAATCAGAACACCGCCTGACGTGGTCAGAGCGCCGACCGATGCGAACAAGACTGTTGCCTGATGTGATCAGGGCGCTTCCTAACGTGATCGGAGCACCGCCTGACGTGATCAGAGCGCCGCGGGCACGGCGACCGGCAGTCGCCGCCCGGTCCAGCTCGACGACCTGCAGACGGACTCATCGTGGCGAGCGTCTTGGCGCGAGCGCACCATGCTTTCGCCGCTGGGTGAAGACAGAATGCACTCGTGCCTGACTGGTCGTAGGATAAGGCCATGTGTGGCAGTACGTTCATGGACCACGTGCGTCAGGCGGTTGGCATTACGACTCATTTTTGGACTGAATGAAGAAATCAGCAGATTCCTCCGCTGCTGACTGCCGAAAAAAACGCGAAAATATGTAGTGTGAGCGCACAATACACACAATAGTGCGAGTATTGATGGCCCGCCGATGGTCAGATTTTTATTTGGTTTTATTGTAAATAAGATGAGAGGCTAATACCGCATGGTGCGTCTGAGAGTGTCAAAAACACCTAAACAAAGACGACCAAATACACTGTGTGGTGCGCCACGCGCGGCAGGTGTTATTCGGGCTTTTGCAGTTCAAGGATAAACTTCGCAAGGTTGTAGCAACTGGCACTTGTAACAGCTACCGCCCAATGTTTTATGCAGGCGTTCAGAAGAAGATGACCGGCTCTGAAGAGAAGTGAGGCAGGAAAATGCCGTAACTAGACCATCAGCGATCCCAGCAAGCTGGAGCCACAGCTCACACAGCCGAAACGACTTGAAATCGGCTCCGAGGTAGATGTCGATTTCGGTGAGCATGATTTCCTTAAAAGAGGCATACACCTGGTTATCTTACTTCCCTGGTTTGAAAACAGACTAGACTGCTTTCTCTGGGGCCCATCAATTTCTAGGTCTGCAGAAGAAGCTTCCATTCAATTAACAGTCCCACCAAAAAGGCCATGGAGTTCGCTGTGTGCTAGATCAAGCTTGAGACGTGCTGTTTTGCTTTGGAAGCCGCTCAGTGCCGTGCATCTGTCCGTCTGGATCACAGATGTGATTAGATCGAGCATGAGAGGCGTGGCGGGACAGAAAGGGACATAGCCGTGTCTACAGTCGTGCAAAATAACGAAAAGTGCTGAAATACATCCAAAATAGCATTAAGTATTGTTTGGGTGCTTACCACAATTCGGAGGTTTGCACGATTTGAGCTTCGATTAAAATACGTCTCTGCGCTGCGCATATAACGACTCTGTTTTGCGCATACCACAGCTCCGTGCGCTATTCCTGAAAGCAGGCAGTAAAACTATTCATCAAAATCTGCCTTTCAAATGTGCCTCAAACAACCGTCTCCAAAATCCAAAATATTTCCGTCACCTTACCCCAATAATGTTGGGGTAAAACTGGTCGATTCTGTTCCGTCTGACTGGAGTTCATTGATCCAAACAAAAGGAATGAAAGAAATCAACAATGACTTCCGTTCACACGTACAACTCAATGCTGCGCATATTACAGCTCCGTGCTTTGTAAGTCACAACTCCTTCCTATGCAAGTCAAAACCCTGTACTCTGCATTTCACAGTTCACTGTTAAGTTTGCAACATGATGTTTGCAAAGCTGTAGTTCAGCACGTTCCACGTGACTCAATAATGAACCCCTCGCTTCGGTTCAGTCGTACCCCAGGAGCCGTGATCATTGGACTGTGATTTTCAAATGAGATGAGTCTCATGATCGCATGAGGCTTAGGCATTTCAATTGCGAGCAGCACCTACCCCCACAATACCTTCAGTCTGCCCTCACTTGATGTCCGTAATCAATACGAACGCCTGGAGCTACGAATGTTTGCTCCTTAACACGCCCCGGGGAAGTTACCCCCCCCCCAATTTTTTTAGCATAGCTCAAAAATGAACAGTTGCAACAACACCATGTTTTTGGCACGTGTCCATCTATCAATTTAGCCTTCTTTGTGCAAAATTAGAAGTTTTGACCAACCAAAGTCACTGAACCAGGCAACGTCAAAGATATCAACTTCCTATCAAAATGCGCACAACTTTTTGGAGCGTTATATTATCTTGTTTAAACATGCTATAATCATGGAATATGATGGTATCTATAGTTGTTAGTTGTCAAATTTGAGAAACAGACGGATTCAGTGAGCTGAGATAAATTCAGTTATTATGTTCCGTAAATAAACGAACTTTATCCGTTTTTTTCCGTAATTTTGGTATTTGTATATGAGGAAAAGACCACTAACTCACATGTGTCCCGTCATATGACCACAGAGTACATGATCTTGCTGAAAATAAGCCGATTGATAGGTAATCTTGGGAGCAGAACTTAAATAGTCGACCTATAACATGTTATGATATCATATAATGCGTAATAACACCACAATAGGTCACAGTAGGATATGCAAAATCATATGAGATCATCCAATGTCAAAGACCTTTGTTGTCAGTAGCGGAGATGCTAGATGATCCAATGCAAAACTTCTAACCACCTCTATATCGTGTTTGTGAGCCCGATAGCGTTTTATTTAATGTACCAACGTGCCTCTCCTCAGTTTTCTCAATCCCAGTCGGAGTTGGAATGAGTAAACATATCGCCGCACGCTCCCCCAACCTGAGCCTACCTAACGCGTTTGGCCGACTTTCTGCTCCGCATCCGTGATACATAGAAGGATGGTGCTCTGACCGGAGACAAACGCATGCAAGTCAGGAAAGTCGTGACGTAATATAATTGTTGCATGTGTGCAATTTTTTGTGCGCGCAAAAATTTGTTGCAAACATAAGATTAAAAATGAAGTAAGAAAGTAGCCAGAAACAAAGTAAGAAAGAAAGTAAAGTAGGAAGTAGTTGAAAATTAGGTAACAACTACGCGCGAATTTTTGCCGTACGGCATGACATGAAAAATCTGTCCATTGCCAATTGGCCAGGTTTTAGATTTAATCCGAATCTTTTGAATGAAGGAATTTCGGTAATCAGAGCACACGCTAAGCCATGCTTGTTGTGGGAGTCCTGACCCCCACCATCCAATCGCATAACTCCAGGTCAACGGCATAATTTGGGTGCGAACAATTATCCTGCCATGATATTCGGCTCGGTCCGTCCTGCCCTCTGACGTCAACTGTCCATTAGCACAGCCGCTGACACCTCCCGCACGCCATACCTGTGTAGGACAAACAGCTAGCGTCTAAAGCGGCTCTAAATAATATAAAGCGACTCATGATCCAATCGCATAATTCCATGTCAACGACAGAATTGGGTGGCGAAAAATTATCCTGCCGTGATGTTCGCCTCGATCCGTCCTGCCCTCTGACGTCAACTGTCCATTAGCATAGGCGCTGACACCTGCTGCACGCCATACCTGTCTAGGACAAACAGCTAGCGCCTAAAGCGATTCACCCCCCCTCCCCTCCCCTCCCGCCGCCACGGGTGGGTGGATCGGAATGTAGGCGGTCTAACCAACTGAGCCATCGTGACGGACAAAGCTTCTTACCTGAAAATAACACATGGCCAAGTCAAAAATATTCTGTGGAAAGAAGGAACAGGGAGAGCGGAGGGTTTTGTAAAAGCGACAGCTTAGCTCATAGCTTACAGTTTCACGAGCAATAGCTTTATTGTTCATCTGCTGCTGCCTGCTGTTCTACAGGTACCAAGTTTCCAAAGGCATGGATAATTACGTTGTGCGGTGTATTCCTGAAAACAAAAGGCTAATCAGGGTCATCTGAGGTCACTGGCCTCTGGCCTTCAAGAGATCCACAGCTAACCTCAAAACGCCAGTTTTGTAAAAAAAAAAGTTTGGTTTTGACCGCGGCCTGACCTTTGTACCTTGCCCTAGGTCATTAAAATCAGTCGTAAAAACTGGATTATTTACACCAGAGATGCATGGCTTCGTCTAACTCTCCGTTGTCACGTCAGATTGAAGGGTTCCCAGCACTCGCTTAGTGACCTTTCAAGACACATTTATTCTTATGCCAAAATATTCAGTATTCAATGTTCTAAAACTGTGGGCAGCCTGCGTCGTCTTTGCCGCACCGGCTACAAATCATTTTGGATGCGTTCGTTCCAAGCGTTCTAGAACATCGAACATGTGAGCCGCCTGTAAAGTTTATACCAGCGTTCAGTTAGTACTGTATGTGTGTTAATGTTAATTGTAGAACATTACAACCGAATCAAGTCCTTGTGACGTTATGCGTCCGCGCGAGACGAGTATGTGGGCCACACGGCCGTGACTGCAGCGCAGCAGCAAAACTATAGAGTGTCGCAGCACAAACCGAACAGCATGTCCGTTAGGTTCGCTAGTGCAGCCGGGCTCTGGTTTCCAACCCTCGGTCGGTGGCTTTGACCCCGCCCCCCCCCCCCCCCCCCCCACCGAGTACACCGGAATGTCTCCGGGGTGGGCTGTGATTGGCTAGAGGACTGTTTTAGCCCATAACATTTTCAATTCACAAGGTGATTGTGTTTGCGCTATTTAATTCTCTGCATCTACAGCAGAAAAACTATTGCATTCAGTAGGGTTGCGTTACGTTGCCTATTTTGCCACCTTGCGGACACTGGGTCTGGCTTAGTGGGTTCTCTAACGTGCACCCTAGGAGCAATCGTTAAGATCCCTAATCGCTAATCGTGTGTGTGTGGTGTGTGTGTGTGTGTGTGTGTGTGTGTGTGTGTGTGTGTGTGTGTTGTGTGTGTGTGTGTGTGTGTGTGTGTGTGTTGTGTGTGTGTGTGGGTGTGTGTGTGTGTGTGTGTGTGTGTGTGTGTGTGTGTGTGTGTGTGGTGTGGTGTGTGTGTGTGTTGTGTGTGTGTGTGTGGTGTTGTGTTGTGTGTGTGTGTGTGGTGTGTGTGTGTGTTGTGTGTGTGTTGTGTGTGTTGTGTGTGTGTGTGTGTGTGCATGTGTGCGTGTGCGTGAGCGTATGCGTGTGTTTAACCTAGAGTTTCCCTGCTATGCTCTGTTTATCGTAAGAAAGAACGGAATTAAAGCTGGTCAATCAATTCGTCACGAGCATCACGCTGAATTTTTTTCAAACTCAACAAAATTGGTCGGAAGGCCTGTAGGACAGCACTGCGGATCTCTCAAAGCAATAGCAGTTTTGGATGTTTGCATTGCTTTCAGCAACTTCATGTTCATATGGTTGGTGGAAATATATATATATATATATATATATATATATATATATATATATATATATATATATATATATATTTTGGCACTGGGGTTATTTTTGTTGGCAATTGTTTTAGCGTTCTAAATTCATTGCCTATCTTTGAAGCAAGTTATGCTATACTTTCGTTCGGTAATTGCTCTAAACTGGTGCTGTTTCATGAATAACATGGGAAAATCCCAAACACAGAAAATTAATTCGCTCAGTTCCATTGAAGGTGTTCTACGCCGAACATTCAGCTACAGATATATGTACAATACATCCAGCTCAAACACCCCGCACGTAACTACATGCCACATCCACGTAAACGCTACGAAGTCGTTGAAAAGAACGAAACGGAAACACTTCTCATGATCGATGTGTCATACTGTTCTCATTCATCGTTGTCGCTGCCGGAGTCGGTGCCGGAGTCGCTGTTATCATCGGTTGTTACGACAACCGTGGGAGATCTTCTAGCAGCCCGTCATTCGTCCAGTACTGCTGCTCTAGCTTTTTAACGTGCTCACAGCACTTACTCCAGTCCTCTGGAGACAGCTGCGACACCTGCCTCCACCAGCCGTTCCACCTGCTCCATCCGCCCCGTCAAGTTCCCCCAGTGTCCAGTGTCCAGTGTCCAGTAAGTGTCCATAGTAACATCTTTTCCGTTGATGTACATTTGGTGCACCATTCTCCTCATCGCGCAAACATCGAACGGATCTAGATCCCCTTGGTCTTGCTGCAGCTGGTCGGGATCGGCTTGGCGACTTCAGTCTGGCACCATTCTGGGCTTCACGTTATATGCGGTAGACTGTAGTCTTCCCAACGCCCGTTGCGGCTGCTGTTCTTAATAATGGACTCCCCAGGACGGCGTCGTCGTCGTCCGCCTTCAACTTCATGTCCTGGTCTTCGACAAAATGTTGATACACATTATAAACAAGTTCCCTACTTTGTGCCCCAAGAATCCTTCCAGACGCTAGATGAGATTTTTCATTCATTGGTAAGTAGGTACTAAAACATGTAAAATATATAAAAAGGCAGTGAAATATACAAGTGAAACAATATAAAACTTTTCACTGCGTAAAATGTTACCGCAACACCAAAGTGATGCTGGTCATGATGCCGGTAATTTTGGGACTACAGCACACTCGAATAATGGCCCACGCGCAAAAAAACGTGCAAAATCGTTGGCAGCACTTTAATTCCGTTCTTTCTTACGTTAAACAGAGCATAGTTGCGCATCATAAAGTGCTTGAAGAGTAGATCGAGCAGCTCTGGGTGCTTGTCACCGAGGGGAGTTGGCAGGGTGAGCTCTGCGTTTGCATGCCGGCAATAGCTTGAAGGTGGCGCCGGTGGCTTTCAAATTCTTTTCATTCTAACACAGCGTGCTTTACGGTACGTGGGGTGTGGCAAGAGACGTCATTAGGCCGTGTCCAAGCACTACTTTGGAGAGCAGGTGCCGTGAACCTGGTGAAACCAGTTTTGAGTCTAGTTGGCAAGGCCTTGTGGTGACAATGCTGATGGCTAGACCATTGGGTGAGCCTTGGGTTCATAGCGTACATGCGATTTTAGTTTTGCCATGTCCAGAGCGTTTTTTGGCAGGCTTTCAGGTGGCGGTGTGGAGTAGTTTTTACAATCGTGCAGAAGCCGTTTCATGCAGAGGAAAATCTCGAGTTCCTGAGTATTTCTAACTAATTTTTTAGCCTTTCGTTGCCGCCCACGTCGGACTGCCCCGGCATCCAAAGGATCGCAATATGTTGTACGTCAGGGAACATCGCCTTCTGAATGTCGCCAACGATGTAGTGATTTTGGTCAGCTGTGTTACTGATCAATGGCAAGACTGACTTCGACTTCGCCCGTGAAAATGGGTGGATTTGTCTGGAGACGATTGTAAAGCTTAAGGCCTGCCCCGCGAAGGTGCCATGTCTACCGTGTGGTTTGCGTTTTGGATCCGTCCGTGAAAAATGAGTGTTTTGTGTGCGTAATGTGCATGGTACTCGCTCAACATTGAATGGATTTGTCTGGGCGTTACATAAACTTTCTTTTCAGATAGTAGGTACTTCAATTTTGGAGCATTATGCTGCCAGACATGCTTAGTTTCAGGAGCAGGAGTTGTGTTTGGCAGCGCCAGATTCAATTCATAAGAACTGGTTCATGTTGCAAGGTGAAGGGCGGCTTTTTGTGTGCTGTTGGGCTGTTTTGAAGTATGTCGTGTCTGAAGCAGGTCTTGGAAAGTTCATTTTTAACTGAGAGATGAGAGAGAGTGTGTGTATTTACGACGCAGCCAGCGGCAAGACCCTGTTGCGTCCGCCTCCCTTGACAGCGCGCCAAGTGTGTCTGGTTCAAGGCTCGACGTGGGTATGTTGCATAGCGTACCAGTGGCGATCCTGACGCATGGATATTGGGTGTGGTCGATGCGATTGCTGAGCTCGTGTGTAATGAAGCCGCAACAGATCCGTTTGTATTCGAAGATAGACCTGATGATTGCTATAGAGAGATGGAGCATGGTTTTGCGGTCGCCTCCCCAGTCTGTGCGGCTGGTTACACGGAGGATGTTGGTGCGCTTTGCACGGACTGGCGGAGATTTCTCTGACGTGAGTATTGCATATGAATATTTTGTCCAAGTGGGCGCCAAGGAATTTGGAGCTTTTACCTGTTTCATAGCTCTGCCGTTAATTTAAAGTTGAGAGTTTCTGAGAGGTCAACGTGCAGGTGAGTGACTGTGGCTAATTTGTATGCAGAAAGGATAAAGCCCCCACTGTTGGCACCACGATTCAAGGTGATCTCAGCCTTCCTGTGCAATCTTGTCAGCTCTGATGGAACAGTGATGTGTTGCCCAAATGGCCACATCGTCCGCAAAAAGTGAATGATTGAGGTGTTTGATGGTGCAGTCCGTGAACATATCGTCAATCACGAAGAGGAAGAGTGTGGTAAGAGTACACTCCATAGGGCGGGCCCTGGTCTTGTACTTGTGGCGAGACTGTTGTGCCGCACGGATGTGAAAGGTGCGAGTTACCAGGAAGTTAGCGATGAAGTGGACCAGATGGCCGCCCAACACTAGTTACTGAACTTTGAAGAGAATAGCTGGTTTCTGTACGCGATCGAATGCTACTATGATGCTCAGGTATGCTGCGATTATGATGTGTTTTCTGTACATGCCTTGCTTGATGTCGTTGACGATGCATACGAGGCTGTCTGTTGTGGATGCGTTGCATCTGAATCTGCGTCGGTGGACATCAAGCATGTGAGTGCTTTCAAGAAAATGCGTCAGTCGTGTGGTGATCATGCGCTCGACGATCATTGAGAAAAATAGGGGCAGTAGCTTTTCGGTTCAACTTGTCTTTGCTACCCTTTAGTATAGCGATTGCCATGCTGTCTTTCCTGCTGGCTGGGAAGGATCGCTGGTAAAAGATCGTTGATGGCTGACAGCAGATACGTTAAGCAGGCGGCGTTGAGGTGTTTGAGAACATCATGATGAATGCCGCCCTGCCCTACGGATGTTTCCGCACTTGCTTAACGCAAGTGTTATCTATCTCTTATGAAAGATACGCTATAAACTTTCTTCTTAGTGGAGCTGAAATCACAGCTGGGTGCAAGGCCATCCAGTCTGGACTTAAGATTAGGACAAAGGTGCGGGTCGGCAGATTCAGTTGCGTATCGTGTGCCAAATACGATCACTGCTACATTAATGGATGTGTGATGTGCTGGTTGCGAATGGCGAGCTGTGGAACGGTCCTGAGCAAGTGCGTTTGAGCTGAAGGAGTTTCATCATCCTCCACCTTCCAGATTTGTGCTAGATGCGTGAGGCGATCAAAGTCGCCGCAAGTGTGTGCTACTGCTAGGATGTGTTGTGTCCTGATAGCGAGCCTGCAGTGAGCTTAAACCTCATTGTAGACTCTAGACGGTGCGTAGAAAAAACCTACGTAGGTGTTTGATGACTACCTACATGTTTCTGTGTTTGATGACTACCTAAGTGTTTCCTGAAGGCTGCAGGCAAGGCGACCGGTTGTGTACAGATGCTTTGAATGCATTAAAGGGGTGGTCGGGCCGCCAAAGCTCGTTGTAAATATGCTCCACTTACGGTCGCACATTTAAGGTCGGGGCGCCGGGATGGAGTTGGAGGGAGTGGTGGAGGATGGAGGGTGGCGGCTCGCTGGAGTTGGTGAGCGTAGCCGTCTTTCTTGCTCGGATCGGGGCGAGCTTGTACTGGCGACTGATTGAAAGGGAAGGGAGAAAGCAAGGGTGCGCGGCGACGAGTAGGCTCTGTTCTGGATGTGGTTGGGCCGGGATGTTTCAGAAGTTGGCTGGCTTTGGCGGGCGTGGATGTGGATGGTGGGATCGGAGGGGGAGGCCAGGTCAGTCTGGATGACGGCGCTGACATGAGGATGGGGGACGGACCAGGGGTTGTTTGGTGGAGCGAGTGTTTGGTTTGGCGGAAAGCGGAGGATCTGATTTTGGGAGGCGCGAGTCAGCGGCGCTGAGAGGGGCAGAGGGTGGAAGTCGACCATGGATGGGTGGTAGGAGGAGGAGGGGGGGGGGGGGGGGGGAAGGGTCTGTCCCAGGCTGGTATGTGAGCTGACGTGGAGAAGGCAGAGTCAGGAACGAGCCCTGCCAGACCCCTGAGGCTGCCCAGGTAGAGTGAGGAGTGAGTGAGGAGGAAAGTCAGGGCGAGATGCGTGGTTGCCATGCTTAGAGTAGACAGAAGACCCTGACGGTTGCGTTGGCCGCAAGAACCGGGTAGGAGCCGATGTATGGGGTTGCGGCCCCCGCCGGGCGGAGAAGCTGGCGCGAGGCGGCGAAAAACGTTGAGCGAGGGGGAGGGGTGTGTGCCCAGGCCGGGGATGGGAGGGTCGACAGGAATGCCAGGATTTGGCCATCCGAAGACGGGCTTCGGCGGAGGGGCATGTTTGGGCTGCGTCAACCCGTGCACCCTACCGTCTCGAGAGCCCAGCTTGGGCACGCGGGCGGTATGAGGAAGGGGCATGCCGCCGCGGCAGCGCTGCGATCGGACACCAGTCCGACTTGCACTCCGCGACGGTCGTGACCCTCGCCGCAGCGGGCGGGTTTGGCCGGTGCGCCCGCTCCCCGCGCCCGTAGCGGAGGCAGCGGATGCGGCGTGAGGAGCAGTGGCGGATAGGTGTCGCGATCTGCCAGCTGCTACAGACCAGGCGTCCACTGCCGCCCCGGACCACACTTCCAGCCTCCTGTGCCGGCGACGGACTCCCTGCCCGGCACGCCACTCAGTCACCCCTCAGCTGCCCGCTATCGCTGGAATTTGTGAGCGAGTTGTTTGGTTCAAAGAAAATGTTGGCAATTTTTTGCTATCGCTGACTTGCACAATTTCATCAACCGCTACCCTTGACATGCATACTGAGTTGCTGGTACTGATTGAGTTCGCAAAAGTTTGGGATTGGCATTATGTTTCACCACGTTTTAATTATGGTCGTCCCAATCGTCGTATGCATGGAGGGAGCAGCTCAAAACATCATGTCTTGCGTCTTCATACGGGCGGCCATGCAGGCAATAAAGACTAGGTGTTGTTAGCGACTTGGTCTCCTACGTAAAGGGGGGGGGGGGGGGGAGGAGTCCCAGCTGCGCTAATGTCCCAGATCGCTAGTATGGCCAGCATTGTCGCTGGCGCAGAATAAAAGGCTGCCTGACGACTTGCCCGAGTTCATTTAAAGGAAAAAAGAGATGGCAGCAGGCTGGAATCCTGCGAAGACTACACGCTTCGGGCGACTGCAGGTTGCTCAGGCAAAATTACAGGTGCGCGTGGTTTGCTCGCCGTCAATCTTTACCACGAGGCTTATTCCGCCCTTGCTAAAATCGATGGTTCATAATACGGCTGGAACAGCAGACTTTTGCGCTGGGACGAAGCCGTCAAACTTGCCAAGCTTGTCGCCAATCTTTCCCGCTCGGGTGAAAATCAACGTCATCTGGACTGACACGTGATGGAGTCACTGTGGATTTTCCTGATGGGCGCTGGTCTTCTCTCGACGCTGATTGACGCTGCATGTCCACCACTGAAAGACGCCAGTGGGTCCATATGCAGTTTCATCACGGCGCCGGTCGGCGGATCGAATCCCATGACTCGGATATTTTTCATGTCAACCACAGGTGCGAGTCCTGCGCCTGACTGTGCTGGGAGTGTCTGGGAGTGTCTGTCTGGAGTGCTGACCGACCTGGGAGATCTGTGTCTGGCCTTGTCTGGGAGTGTCGGTCTGGGGTGCTTGACCGGCCTGAGAGTTCTGATCTGGTCTGGGAGTGTTTGGGTGTGTCGTCTGAGGTGTTGACTGGCCGGGAGTATCTGGTCTGGAGAGCCGGTCGAGTACGAGGTCCTGGCTGGGTTGTCTGTTTTGGAGTGCTGACTGGCTTGGGAGCATCTGGCCCGGGTGCATGCCTGGTTTGGGAGTGTCATGGAGTGTCTGTCTGCATGTGCTGACTGTCTCGGGAGAGTTTGGTCTGAAGTGCCCTGATTTGGAAGTGTCTGGTTTAAGAGTGTCATAAGTGTTTGTCTGGATTACTGACTCGCCTGGGAGTGTCGGGCCGGGAAGGCTGACTTAGGAGTGTCTGGGCCGGAGTGCATGTTTTGGAGCGTCTTGGCTGTCTGGGAGTGCTGGCTGGCCTGGCTCGCGTCGGGTCTGGAATATTTCAACATCTTATTCCTAAACCAGGCTAGTCCGGTGTGCATTGTTGCAGCCTCAAGAGCCTCGGGCTGCTGAATTGGCCCACATTCATTAATTAGACTGTTGCAAGACTCCATTTGATCATGATCAATGTGTCTGAGATGTCTGCCCAATGGCTGCCCATTATACTTTGCCCACGGCTCACTCAATGTCCGTCACGATGTCGCAGTGTGGACCATCCAACGCTGTATTTTATTGCTGTCGAGAGTTCTGCTCTTAAGTTGATAAATTGAAGTTCTTTGCACTGGTTTCGTTGTCACGTGTATGTCTATCATGTGTTTCCTTGCTGACGGCCATCCTCTCTGTAAACGTGCGTCTCCAAGGTGGGCAGCTTTGAATCATAGGGAATCATATGCTTAGAAGGAAGGTTAAGATGACTTTGCAATGACCATATATAACTGATATACCTTAAGTTGCGTTTTTGGTGACTTTCGGTCACACACCTTGTTCACAGAATCGAAATAATGAACTATGCGGCGTTATTAGAAATTTCTGATTCTCTGAGCATGGTCCGTGACAAAACATTCGTCAAATACGCAGATGGCTTAACGAACATCACGTATACCTTTACTGTAATCTTATCTTGATTCCTTTCTAATACTTACTACGCTTTACATTGCAGAAGCACTGTACCATCCTACGATACGTTTTGTTTCCTCTTTAAAAGAGAGAAACACACACACATACACACATCTATATATATATATATATATATATATATATATATATATATATATATATATATGTGTGTGTGTGTGTGTGTATATGTGTGTGTAGATAACTAATATATAAAGACATGATGTAAAATATCTGATGTTCTTCGTTCCTCTGGACGTGTTTTTCTTTCAGCCCATTCACGTACGTTTGATGGATTATATTTAAGTTTAACACGCTGGAGTCTCGCATTAATCTCACTCACACGGACCTTCAAAGCTGAACAACCAGCCCATACTACTCTAGGATCGTATAAACCACTCGATAGTACGGCGGCTTCGACCTGTTTGCACATCTTAACTTTGAACGGACTGTTCCGAAACACGTGAGTTGTTTGATTTCTGCGACTCCTGTGCGAAAATGGCTCAGCGTTACCATATAGGCGTACGATACAAGATGCAGGACCTCCTCGTTGATTTGGCGATCTGTTTTCGCGAAAAATGGGACGCCAAGATGTGTGTGGAGTTTGCATCTACGCTTACCGCCAGGCTAAGCCCTTGCTTGTCCTTGCGCCGGCCCAAAGACCTCCTAGTGTCCCGATGGTTTAGCAGTACCGGGACACACATCAGAACGTCTGCTTCACAGCTGCTGGGAGACGGCCTGATCACACCATCGTAAACGCTTGTAACGTTGTGTTTTGCCAGGTCATGGCAATTCTAATGATGTATGGATATCGATCATGTGGTGTGTTTAATAAACGGGAATAGTAGAAACATAAAAAGTGCTATTCAAGAGAAATGTGTTTAGTTAAGAGCACGTTTGTTTTTTGATGAGTGCATTCGAACATACGACACCAGCAGCATGACAGCTGCAGCATGACAGCATGACAGCAGCATGACAGCATGACAGCAGCATGACAGCATGACAGCAGCATGACAGCATGACAGCGCTCACCGTAGAAGCACGCCAGCGGGCAACGCATTGCAACTTCCGGACACGTGGCAAAACCGTCGTTGTCCACAATGGTCAGCGCGATATCGGTCCTGAAAACCATGCGGAAACCAACCGAAACCGTGCTGAAACCACCTGCAGCTGTGCCGAGTGGGCAGCAGGGTAGGTGGTGCGTAACAAGATCACAAAACCGTGGCTCGCGCCGACACATTCGATGGTCTTGAATGTTAAGTAAGTTGGGTGTAAGTTGTGTAAGGTTGTTAATGGGCTGCTCTCTGTTGGCTTCAGTGAAGTTTGGAGGCCTCTCATTTGGATGCATTAGTGCAAGTTTTATGAATGTGGGACATGATGAGAGGCGTGGAGACGCTGATATATATATATATATATATATATATATATATATCTATATATATATATATATATTACAAGGAGCATGCTCGCGGTAACTGTGAACGCATGCACAGTTCCAGAAAGCAATCAGCACCGCTAATGAAATCTCATTAGCACGCGAGACAGATCAGCCGGTGCATCGGGCAAGACGTCGGGCGCGACGTCCCACCGCAGCCACACCAGTGAGGTCATGGCCAGGGCGAGTCCACTTGGCCGGCGGTGTCGGCGTGTTCTTCCGCGGCGTGCCGATCCAGGGAGTGAACGCCAGCTATAGGAACGGATCCGGCCGGCCGCTTGGGCGCCCCGATAGCTGCATGGCGCTGCGTCGCACGACGTTGTGTCGCATGACGCCTTGTCGCACGACGTTGTGTCGCATGACGCTGTGTCGCATGACGCTGCGTCGCATGACGCTGCGTCGCATGACGCTGCATCGCGTAACGCTGTGTCGCACGATGCTGCGTCGCATGACACTGCGTCACGTGACGCTGTGTCGCACGATGCTGCGCCGCATGGCACTGTGTCGCATGACGCTGCATCGCGTGACGCTGTGTCGCACGATGCTGCGTCGCATGGCACTGCGTCGCATGACGCTGCGTCGCGTGACGCTGTGTCGCACG
>NW_023596805.1:23692557-23723908 GCF_011947565.3 Pollicipes pollicipes | reverse complement strand
TGTGTTGCGTGTGGGTATAGGTATAGATCATCGTGAATGTCATTAAAATCGCTCTACCATCATTCGCAAACTTAAGATCGCGCTCATATTATCATCGCATAGCGTTTCATTCATTCCTTCAACAGCACCAAACGTGGAAACCTGGTGCAATAACACAATATAATACATTTAACGGCGTCTTGGATCGGTAGTAAAGTTATGTTCATTTTTCGAGGACCTCGAATACGTTCCCTTGAGATTTCTACAATGCTTGTAGGATAAGGATACGGCCCATAAATACCAACCAAACCAAACCAACAAAGCAAATATGCTTTTATATATTCTTTGTAACTATGACGACAGTTAAGGTATACAGTGTGTTCGGGTGATTCCTTCTGCAAACAACGGTGCACATGCCAAGTCGAAATCAATACCATCTTCATGTTTCATGATGTTTCAGTTCCAGAATTGGACATTCACATTGTTATTGCCCCGGTGTGAGTGGTCTTGCGCCATTTAAAGACAGGGCACACCTCATGTCCATTTGCCGGCTAATGATGGAATCCCTGTCTCCATTATAAACGGCTTCACCACTCACAAGCTCGTTCTTGACAGTGCATTTGGCTATGATCGTGGTAATATCGACCACGGTATTTCGGGTGAGCTGTGAGCCATGTGTTGCTTTCATGTCTTTCTGGGGCAACATGATGCAGGTGTCTGGCCTTGCGGCAACAATGGCGCTATTGCATGACCAAAACAGGATGGGTTACTGCACTGCCGCTGAGAGGGTATCGCAACTCATACACAATATTAGTAGCCTTGACAGCGGCTGTGTTTTGTGCTTAGTTATTGGTCATAATCACGCTAGGTACCTTTAGACTGTTGTAGAAAATCATCAGTCCAATTGCAGGGGTGAAAACGCTTCTGATTTACCGGATATGATCTGTGTCAAAAAATGAGCCTTTCGTGAGCCAATTGGTGACCAAAGTGCGAAAACAAAAGCAAGTCACAACAGACCAGACCATGTCACAGCAGCCCATCCCAGCTTGACTAAACTCAAAGCATAGTGCTGGCCTGTACTCGCTAACGTTTGCAGCGTCGCTCGCGGTGCAATGCTCACGGTGGGCATTTGTAGAGCACATGTCGAAACATTGACGGCTCGCTCTATGAGCAAGTGACCCACAAACTGTTGCCTAACACAGTTGCTTAATCGGGATATTTTTTAGTAGGTAGCAAAATATCCACAAACTATACTACACCAGTGCTGACGTCACACATCAGTGGCCTCAGTTATTTTTTCAATGCCAGTC
This sequence comes from Pollicipes pollicipes, assembly GCF_011947565.3. Taxonomy (NCBI): domain Eukaryota; kingdom Metazoa; phylum Arthropoda; class Thecostraca; order Pollicipedomorpha; family Pollicipedidae; genus Pollicipes; species Pollicipes pollicipes. The sequence continues at coordinate 23,722,619 of NW_023596805.1, read as the reverse complement.
AGGTAGGAGCTTTTCACGTATTTTTCGGCCACAGAATATATTCACATACTAGACAGTACAAAATGCCCAAATCCTAGGACTTGTTTCTGTAAGAATCATGGCTGGGCCGGCAGCATCTTCGCGAGGGCGATCAGGGCTTCCAGGCGGCGTTTAAAGCGTCGTGCTATTTTTGAGACAGATGGGCTCGAGTGTTCACCACGTGGTAATGAATTCGGCTCAGTGCAGGACTGTGGGCTGCCAATAGGTATCTTCAATGTCGTGAGAAGTTAAGCTGGCTTGAAGACTGTAGCTAACCGCCGTTTTTTATAGTTACTGTGCGGCTTTTCTAAGGAATTTTAATTGGAGCGTTATCCTTAGTAATAGCGTTACAAGCCGGCACTAATAAGGAAACTTGCTGCTTGGTGATCCTGAACTGTGGCTTACAGTGGCAAACGGAAGGAACGTTTGTAGCGACAGCCATGTCAAGACATTCATCCGGGGCTTTCTGCTGTTGAGAGGAACAGCGACTTTGAGGTAAGAGGTTGAGCATCGGCTGGGTGTAGGCCTCATACACTGCCCGTCGCACCTCAGACTTAGCGCACAGATCAGTGGACAGGCGTGAGATAAAACGATTTTAATTATCGCCATTTTGCCTTGATAGCTAATTGAAGATTCTAGAGGTATGCAAAAATGTAATTTGCATCTGCAGACACCAATATTGCATGGTTTTTGCGCAAGTCAACTTGGACCATGTTAGAAAGTGCGAGTTCTGCGCCGGTATTGATTATGCAAAGATAGTGCAGATCCAACGCTTCCAGCTGATTGTACGATGACGTCACAAACAAAAGTGATAGTATTTCCAGGTGCTTGTAGAACCATACTATCGGTAAATGCAGTGCAACAGGGATACCTCTGTACAAACTGCGTAGGGGTGAAGAGGGGGGATGCGCGAGGAAAAGTTGCTGCGCTTCCCTTCGAAATGCACTTAAAGCAGTTTTCTCCCCAGATTTGGCGCATTTCCTTTTCAGAATTGAGAGCAGGGGCATAGTTTCTCAAAATTAGTCTTTTGGGGGCCGAACCCTCAAAAAGTATGATCAATGAAACATAGGGGATCAATAATCATAACTAAAAATAGGAAACTACACTACACTACACCCTCGTTCTTCAAACTTGCAATACCGTACGACTGGCGGCTGTCCGCACTCAAAACCTCCAATAACAGCTTCACTGGCTAGGCCGGGTCGCAATAACGGCACAATTTCCGGTCGTTGCATGTTAAGACAGGCCTAACACGAGAGCTCACTTTTGACTAGCGTTGGCTTACGACCCACTAACGCCAAAAATTGCACGGCGATGAGATGCCAAACGTGATATCCACGAATATGCCGAGGAAATAATGCATGGAATGTCAGAATTATTTCCTACATTTACATTTTTTGACCGACAGGCGTGTTTTCTCTTACTCATGCGTACTAAATAGCCAAAACACAATTTTGACTTGAAAGAGACTCGGGCCATAATCGTGTCATGTCTGACTTCCGTGAGTCTGCAGCAGACCACCAACTCCTGCAATATGAACTAAACGTACTTTTTGGGCTTTTCTATGTTTGGTCCTAATGAAGGAGCATTCGCGGAAGTCCGTAAATGAACGGTGTTAGCATCAAGATCACCCAGGCAAGATGGCGAATCATGTGATAGGATGGATGTTAAGACGATCCAGTACGCCAGATTCTTTGTCCAAATTAATGGACTCTTTGACCTTTCTGTCCAGCTCTGCATCTCCGCTGGGATGCTTCACACGTTCCGGGTCCGCCGGGGACATCTCAGGAAGGCAGAAGATGAAACGCTGATGAAGGCTTATTTTACATGGTTACGATCAGGCCTGTTCATGTTTTTTGTTTTGTCGCTGTTGATATATATATATATATATATATATATATATATATATATATATATATATATATATATGTGTGTGTGTGTGTGCTTATTTGTGTGTATGCGTTGCGTATATGCATGCGCATGTGGGTCGTGACTTCAAATCGTGTGTGTGTTATATCTGTATTGTGGATATGTCTAAGCATGCATGTTACGCATATTTTATTGCTTTTGTGTCAATTGCCACCACAAAGAGGTGCGTGGGTCACCCCTCAACCCTTGAAACTCCTCCTGGTTTGACAACCGAGAAAGTGCGGTGTCATGAGTGTCGAGCGCCCCAGTCTTAACTCACCTGGCGCGGGCCGTCCTCCCTCCTCCGAGCTTCCACAACTCGGCCACAACTGCCGGCTGCGGTCTGCAGCGGCCCAGGTTGACGGTGCTGCCACCTGTGACGGCGTCGGCCCGGCGGCCGGCGGTCAGCAGCGTGAGCCCGTGCGTAGCCGCATCGACGTCCGACCCGTCCCCGTAAGGTCAATTTGCGACTTTTTCTGGCAGCGGGGAAAGGGAGAAAGTTCGGCTCTCCCGTCGCTGTAGCCTGTTGACAACTAAGATTGAGCATAGTAAGTGAAGATGCATCGTAGGCAAACTTCGTCACGACATAGCAACTTTGCACGCTGCACTTCAAATGAAAACTTTGCTAGACCCGGGAGATTCGGTACACCTCAGCTAGGGGTTTAAAAACAGGTCACGCCAATATGACCTCCACACTGACCACGCTTGTGGTCAGTGTGTATGTGCGTCGCTATCCCCTGAAAACTCAGAACTGGATCACATCCTCTGGGTGACACCGGGTATTGAGCAATATCTGTCATTCGTTGAGTCACGCCAGTAGACGCCGGTTGCAGAGTGGGCCTATATGAGATGATAACGGACACAAATTGTATCTCCTTAGAGATCATTCAAATAATAATTGAAATTCCAAATCTTATAATACACTTGACATTGTCGGCACAACACAAGTCACTCTCACGTAGCAACAATGTCGCCAGCGCCGACCACCAAAATGTCTCGCAAAACACTGAATGAACTGATGAAATTTGGAACTGGTGATTTCGAACGTGAAATACCAACCATAGCATCGTAAATGCTTCTAGACATCTGGCTCAGGTATCATGGTGTCACGTGTTTTGACACTCATGAATGGATAATTGCTTAATAAGCTACGTATATCTATAAGAAACTGGCAAATGAAATAGTCTAACAGTGATTTGCACCGCGCGATATGTCCCAAAAAATTTGTTGTACAACGTCGATCTCGAGTAGATCAACCAAATCATTACGGCATGAATTGCAAGGGATAACGCCGTCTTCTAGCCGAAAGCTAATGCGCCTTCTATTTGGGTTTGAAGCGGCAAGGCAGCAGGAAGAAGTTGTTCGTGTTACATCTGTTCAGACTGCTCATTCACTGGTATATTCTCAAAATTAACTTAAGGCTGGTTTCCGCCAGTTTTTCCGGCCCGAAAAACCGGGTGAATCACCCGCGGCGGTAAAAGTTTGGAACTGTCGCCAGATGTGCAGGAAGCACCTGGATCTGGTGAACCGGGATCTCTTTATGGCACCTGACAGCACCTGGCGGGAAATTCATAGTAACACGTCGGGTGCATTCGAACTTACCTTTCGAAAGAAAAAAGCAAAAATGACACTTTTATGTGCAGCTATTTTCTAGCAGAAAACGTTGCAGGGAATGCCATTAGAATAGAATAGCTTCTATAAGTTGACGCGAACTTACCTAACCAACGTTCAATGTGGTGTGCAGCTTTCCACACCACCATGCGAAGAGCTTCCAATTGCGTTGGGAAATGTACCGATTACCGTGTACATAATGTGTATCGGGCCTTTTATATCTGCATCCTAGCCACTTACGCGGTCCTGAGATAAGGTTGACATCTCCATATGATTCTGAAATAAGAAAAATGCCGCATATAAGCGTGAATGACAGACAATACTGTATGATTGTACAGGTGTAAGCTATAGAGACATGCCCCAAGTGCTTCTTGTATCTCCTGCATCTGCAAGCAGACCAAGCATTTTGTACAGCCAACGGTTGCTTAAATTATCTGTAAGTCTCCACACTTAAGTGTATGCCTGTCTCACAAATACCTTATATGATGACCTTATATATATATATATATATATATATATATATATATACACTCTACATTCATGCATTGGTGACAGCGACCAAGGTTCCACGTACAGTGCAACTCTTTTGTTATTGGCTGCAACAAGCTTAACTATGCGAATGCCCGACGTCCTTGAGGTGACTAACAATGACGATGAGCACGCCTTAAGACAGAGTGATGTTGACTCCTTTTGGCCGAGCGCTGGCGCACCTTTGGCTATGACGGCTTCGAGCTAGCGTCCTGATTTGTGACGGCGTATCCGCTAACGCCATCGGTAATTGTCTTAGTTTGGTTGCCGAGATCTCACACAAATTCTTGCCAGCACCCAAGAGGAGGTGGTCCATGGTTTGAGGTCGAGAGCGCTTGGCTGACTACACATAATCAGCTCACGCCTTCGCGAGTGCGAGTTTCATTTCTTTTCGATGTTAAGGTGGGTTGGTCGCGCGACGCTGTGGCTTTGGATCGGTGACATCTGGTACTGATCTTAACCCATGATTGCCATCTTTTTATGACTTAGAAAATGTTAACACGCACCTAGACAGGGGTGGTGAAACTTGCCGACTTGGCGGGTGCCGGCGACACAAATGTCTATTTTCACGCGACGCTTGGTGCCAAAAATACTTTTGACCGACAGTTCTTTGGACGGCGGGGACAAAACATAACAGGGCGCATTCCACATCTTTACATGGACTTCAGTGGCAACCATTCCATTCCACCATACCAGCAAACTTTTCCGTAATTACCTTTTATCGTACCTGACGGCACCATGGTATCTTTCTTAGGTTCCATCCCAACGCGACGACAAAAAAGGCCCAATGATTTCTAGTTGGTTTCTCACTTTGATGGCAGGACGCCGACAAATAGATATATTTCCCATGGCCCGGCCGGTTGGCCGATTCACTGTTTTTACCAGCCGACTCCCAGCGCTCCAGACTAGACAGTAGAAAATACTGGGAAAAAAATATAGATATGGCGATTCATTTGGCCGCAAGGGAATGCCTCAATCGTGGCGATGCAACTGAGAAATGTGAGGCTGGCGGTGACTTTCAATGCATTAGGGCTTTACAAGCGGCATTCGCATTGCAATTTCATGAATACCTATCAAGGTTTGGTTTCTGGGCATTGTTGACTTCACTGATTGACAGTTCGAGGAAAGTCGGCGCGATAATCCAATCAAGGTACAAACAGACCTGTGGTTATTCAGACTGACGTTTCAAGACACCGGAAAGAAACAAAAAGACTGTTGACTCGCCGTAGAAGTATCAAACACCGAGCCTTCCTCCCTTTGAAGAGAACTATAGGTTCGGCGATGGGATCTGATGACACCCCCCAGGGAAGGGAGTAACAGGGGGTGAGAATGGTCCCGAAGTGTCAATTTATGCCACTGTTACTCTGCTCCTGATTAAGGACGATCAACAGCCAAATAGGTATTCAAATCAGGGCCTGTACAAAGCTCCTGTTCAGTCCAGACCTCCAGCCCCGTCTCCCAGTTTGTGACGAAGTGTACCACATCTGGGAAAACAGGAATATTTTTGAGGAAGATTGCATATTTGATCACTGCTCAGCCTTCCCACTTATCTTTGAAAACTATGCCTGTACCTGAAATGCAATCATTTCGTTGATGCTTTGTTAACATCGAAATAACAATCATTTCCAGTCCAACCTTTTTCCAATATTAATCTTGCATGCTGGAAACTGACATGCCAGCCTGTGTAGGCAACAAAGAGACAATAGCGGTTGAGGACTAAGGAATTGCAGAAAATGTACACAGTGATTAGGGAAGATAGGGGTTAACGGTTCCATCACCATCTCTACTCAACCACGAGGTTTACTTCAAATGGGAGGTGGTTTTTTGTGGAATGTTGGTCCATTTGTTGTAGGAGTCCAGTAAAAAGATGACGTTTGGCTTTTTTCTGAGAGCAATCTGCTTATTTGCTGATGATAGCACCCCTTTTGTAGAAGGAAAAGCTCGAACTGAGTCATTTTGCAATGCTCATTTATAGGCATAAATTATTTGCACCTACGATCGCGACATTTGCGTGGATACAAATGCCACAAATTCCATCATTGGTTTTCCTAACATTGAAGTGAAATTTTTTTCCTGATAGCACCCCGAACATAATCGTATTTACATTGAGTGGCAAGATGTGAGAAAAGCCAGCCTGCCCTTAAATGCACTCTCAGTGGTAGTAGAAAACAATGAAGGTTGGCTGTGGTATCATGCCAACGGTGACAATTCGCTATGCAAGGGAGGCGGAGGGCAGCAGACCATTGGCCTCACAACCTTCCCTCCCCTAAATTTGTTTCTCAACAGATTTAGTCTAGTTTGTTTTGATTACAGGCCTTTAACATTCTTAAGTATTTTGTCCTTCATTAAACAAACCTGCATTCGAGCAGCATTGTGGTAATGGCCAGTGACGTTATAGTTAGTTTCTTCCTAATGTTTTGTAACCTCTCAGCTAGAAGTATTGCGGAGGGGGACCAGACTGAGTGAGCTCAAACCAACATTGGGATGGGGCAGCCCCCCTCCCCCCAAATAATTTGAGCTAACATTGCTGCATCATGCATGACAAGTGCTACATGTGTGCTTAGATGCGTATGCTACCCTAGTGTGCAAAGGTTATGTTTGCTTGATGATTCAGTCAGTACCAATGTATGCTTGCTGGTAATGATAAGTGCCATTCTGATTTACCAGCTTATTTGTTTTCATGATCTGAAATGCGGATTTTTACAACAGCACGTGTAAAAGAAATGAAGGGGACCATAGCCAAAAGTGTTAGCCTTACCCTGATTCGCTGTTTTTGTGACGCGGACCAAGAGGGGGGGGGGGGTATGATATCCCTGTTAATAACAAACTAAGAAAGGCGAGCATCATGGGAAAAACGAAAATGTCGACTGTTCTGAAAGATATTTCGCGTAATGATTAATGTGCTATTACTTATCTCACTAGACAGACTCAATTGTGAAATGTCCCTGAAAACGGGACTATTTCAGCGTTGCATATGTATGTTTATATGTACAAAATCGCACAGCGTAGCAGCATGAAATTTAAATAGATGTATTTCTTGTTAAATTTTTCAATGCCAGAAACACAAAACACAGAAACGTTTTTGCTGTCAAAGCACGCATAATGAATATCCCAGAGGCGGCCCGAAAAAATGGTGGGACTGCACAACATGCTGGACTTGTAGGTCAGGAACCATTTGGTGGAAGCGGAAGGGTGTGTCGAGAGCGTCTCATCGGCTTCCCATATGAGGCCGAGGATTAATATGTTGTTCACAAAGAACTAACAGGCTGATGTGAAACTATTAACAAATTTCAATGCAATTTCTCTATGTATGGCAGCTATTGCGTGACAACCTTTTGTACAACCAACATAAAGACCTGTTTTAATGAAAGCAGTATGGGGTAACCTGGCCTGACCTGAGCTGATTGCGCTGGGCCGTTTTGGCCACCTATGCACTCCTCTGACTATCGAGGGTTCCGTGGCGGGAGTAATTTAGTCATCTTCAAAGCCCTCTGGACAATTTGGGTCTTTTGAACTGTTCAGGGCCGTTTTGGCCACCGCGAATCCCCTTTCATCACCCAGGAGCCCTTCTGGCTGCTCGATGAACTCCCTGACCGGTCAGAAGAGCTCTGGGCGCTCAGGAATTCAGCAAATGCCCAGGACTGCCTGCTGGCTTAGTACCCCTTTTGCCACCCAGGGCTCTTGCCCGTAAGGAGCCTGTCTAGCCATTCAGGGGCCATGTTGGCTCCTTAAGCAGACCTGCAGTCACTGGCATGTCTGTCTGGCTGCTCAGGGTCCCCACTGAAATAGCCGTCAAAACCACCTTGCCAGGACTGAGGTCATAGCTGGAGATCCTGTAGAGTATGGGGGTGAGGACGAGAGTAGTGTTCATTTTCCTGGCCCTGTAAGACGCAAGACATGGGGTTCTGTTTGGGTATACGCAGAGCTATTTGCAGCGTGTAGCGCGAAGAAAATTGTCCGTGCTGAGTGAGTAGAGCCCATTCTCTGCCTACTCACAAGGGCCCATTTGCCCACCCGGAGGCCCATGTTGCGGATATGCGGGCCGCAGCTGGCCACCGTGGGCACTCGAGCCGCTTGAGGGCTTGGAACCTAAGAAGGGCCCGCCTGCCATTTAAAAGTCCCTTTAGCATACAAGGTAACCTCGGAACTACCCAGGCCCTCCTGGGCCGGTTTAGTGTGGTGGTTACGGCGCGTACCGAGGAAACCAGAGGTACAGGGCTCGATTCTCCTCCGGGCCCACCCTCTCTGCAAGCATGAGAGGAAGGTGACGCTACTTAACATTAAGTCTCAGAAGATCCGTGCGACGTAAAGCCCCGATGGCAATATACGTTCACGGGCCCTGCTGACCTCTCGACATTCTGTGTATTCAGAGCTTCTCTGGTCGCTCACGGGCCGTTTTAGCGTATCAGTGCCCTTCTGGCCGCTGAGAGGCCCCTCTGGCTACTTATGGGCCTCTTGTGGTGGGATCCCTCTCTGACAGCTTATGGACTTAACTGGTTGCATAGACCAGTCATACGGTCAAGAAAGGGAACTTTTGATCGCTTATGGCGCTTCAAACCATCATTTACGGCGCTTCAAACCATGTTCGTTTGGTTGCTGATGGCCCACTGACCGCTCAGCGACGTGTTTGGTCGCCAGAGCATATATCTATTATTAAACCAAATTTTCGGAACCTATTTTAATGGGGGGGGGGGGGGGAGAGCGAAAAGTGCGTAGAGGCTTGTCAGGCTACTGAGGAGTCGCCCTCGGGCCTCTCAAAATCCCTCTGACTACTGAGATGATCTCTGAGTTCTCAGGGCCCACGGTCAGCTCAGAACCTCATTAGGAGCTCAAAGCCCCTTACATCTGCCGTAACCCTCAGTATACTTGCGGTCCTTTTAGCTGCACAGGGCAAATTTTCCCTTTCAAAGGCCCCTACTTACCAAGGCGCAGCCGATTTGTTTTCAAAAGCGGTTCAGTCTTACACGTGACCCTATTAAGGAGTCCCCACCTGCGTTGAGGTGTGCCAAAAGGCTGGGGTCTTGGATCGGCCAGTAAAATCCGAGTGCAGTCATATAGAGCTCTTGCTATGGTCCAGCTAAAAAAGCTTAAGGATTAACATTGACGATCAAAATATCTGAATGACTGGGATTTGATTTTATTGTCTAAAGCTGAGCCGCTGTTAATCACTGAATGAACAAATCCTTAACATATTCTACGCAGAAAACATTCTGAAGTGCCGCTCAAAAGGGGCAGGCATGACGATGTTCAGTTACAAAACTATGCGCGGCTTATTTGCGTGAACTGAAAAAAGCATCTTCAAGTTATGGTTCAAATAGGGACAGACGCATGAGCTGGAAAAAAAAACTAACAATATCGTGCCTTCGGTGCGTATAAATTGACAAACGCACTGTTGAGCTTCTGTATGCGAAGGTAGAAGAGACGGTTAGGATCGGCGAAAACTGGTTGTGTCGTGTTGGCGGCAGCACATGTCATCACGGTCATCAGAACTTGTCAACATTCTATACATAAGGGCAGCAGTAGTAACAGAAATCAAGTCATTAGAAGCTCATCCCTCGTAATAGCCTTACTCCTTGTAAAAGAAAAAAAACAGGATAATGCCTTTAAAAAAACAGGCAACATGCGTAGACGAGGCCAGAAGTTTTCATTTCGATAAAGGCACGTTGCCGAAATATCAACGCTTTTGTCACTTAATTCTCCTGGTTTTATACGAGGAATGAGGGCATCTGTACTGTCTTATACATTTATGCTGTTATATATATATATATATATATATATATATATATATATATATATATATATCTATATATATATTCATAACGTTCGTCGCAAAATGCACTTGACAACATCCATGTAACAGTCTTCAAAAGTTGGGCGCACGCCATAATTGATTGTTTGTTTGTTGCCTTTGGTTTTGCTGAGCATAAGAATATGAAATAGCCGGTATTTATTTCCTCAACCGGTTTTGTGATCCCAATCTTTCCGTGACCCCGATGCATCCTTCTTCCAAACGCGCACCCGACTATCTTTGCCTTGCATTTACGTTGTCGCCGTCGCCCCAATCTGAACCCAACTGGGAGCCTAATATGTTGTCATTCCTTTCCAGACAGCCTAAAAACTCAGTTTAAGCCTGTATACACCACTACTGTGGCGCATCAAAAGGTGCCCACTAGGCAGCACATATCGCTCCAGGCTTGGAGCGTAGCTAAGGTATGGTAGAGAGTATGATGATGGTTGGGGTGGGGCTCGGAGCGCCACACGTAAGGGGGACATGGCCTCGAGGAGGCCCGCATGTTTAACGTCATCCCCCAGTGCTAACTGCCACCGGCTGGAATTTTGTCATATACTCAGCTGCGCTGATCGCCGAAGTCTCCATTCCTCCGTTTTTTCGCGGTCGAAGGTTGCAAATCCAGCCGTAGATCAAGCTTAAACGTGAAGCCACGGCAATTCCCCGAGTTGAATAAGACAGCCTTCATGATTGAACTATCCCATTGTGTAGGGCCGGTGTGCCCGCATTCTTTCCGCTAGCGGAAGTTTTCCTGGCAATAGTTGGATGACAATGTATAAATGAGCGCATCGGTTGCGTACATGACATTGCAAGTTACGGCGATGAAGGGGTTTTCGGTGATATGCAGCCGACTACGCAGCCGGCCATGGACGTCATTGCCATTTCTTGTCATGAGGTATCAGGTCACGCTGCTGGCGACAACTTTGTCCGCAGAAGTTCGGTTAACGACAAACAATAACTTTTACGACTCCTGTACCAGGGTTGAATACCCTTCGATCGGATGGGGGAGGGTAAATTTGACCTCAGAAACTAAGAGAGCTAGAGACACCACATTCATGGGATGTAATGACTTGTTCGTAAACTCATCTGTGTCAAAATTTGGGGTTCATAGGTCATGGCATTCGGGTCAAAGAAGGTCAAACCAGGTTAAACTCGAGCTGCGTGTTCAAAGTGTCCGCCATACCAAGATACCCGTTCTAAGCAAAATATCACTAGTTTTTATTTAAGGCAAGAACCTTGTTTAGCCTTTCGAAGGTCACAGTGGCCAAAATAATGCAAAACTGCTTCTGAGTTGGTCTTTGTTGCCTTTGTCTTTGTTTTTGTTTGTTCCAAGTCTTCGAGTTGGAACAAGCGTCGAAGATGACGGTAGACTGCATGTTCCTAAAAACAAAATGTCTGGGTCATTTCGGATAGTGACCTGTCCTGACCTGTAAGAACTTATGGAAGATTATACGCGGCTCGTGTCATCAATAAATTTTCAAAGGAGTACCAGAAACTGTCCCACATAGCAAGCTCTAGTATGGTAAAAAGGTCGGTTTTGATCTAGGTCTGATCTCCATACCTGACCCTAGACAAAAGGAACTGTTTCTTCCATTGTTGTGTTGCCTAAGAAACAATCTCAGGGTATAATGGTGTCGTCTGATACTCCGTTGTTGCAACAAATTTAACGTTTCCCCCAGAATCGTCTTTGCTAGAACCCATGACCCGGCTTTGACACGCCCGTATTTCAATACCTGAAAGGGGAAATTATCAATCATTGATACCAAAGCAGATCCGCTAAATAATTCTCTAAGCTATAGCAGAATCTGGCGAGGCTGCACCGCCTCGTTCATTCTGGAAAACCTTCGGGGTGAGGTGGGAGTGGTGGGTCAGGATTGACACGCCACCCGAGTGGGTGTAAGTTCCCTCGAGCTAATTTGATGGTCAGATGTATTACGGTGATAATGAAACGTCCCAGGAAAACCTTGCCTGACCAAACAGTTTGCGTGCGAATACAAATAAATCCTAATACCAAATACCAAGTACCAAAACATGGCCGAATACCAACTAAAAAGGCAATAATGCACAGGTGTTGCAGAAGTTCGATGCATGTTATTGACACCATCATGGACGTTATGATCAGTAATTGCAAAGGATAGTTGCGTAAAAGTTTACCAGACCAGGCCAAGCCGGCCTGCACATTTCTGACGCTGAATAAGAATCCGTCGCCACAAGTCACGGCAGCCAATCAGCGCGTACGTCAGTCGGCAATCACCTCAGGTTGGACCAATGATATGGTTTAACAGGACTGGATGACCGGACCAATAAACTTGTTAGCGGGGCACGTGTGACGGTCACGCAGACACCTGCAAGGGACCAATTCATGCCCCCGTCGGAGCTTAGTTTTGCTGGTTTCGATTGGTTCCCATTCAGGACAGCAGTAGTGGTGCTAAGATTGCTGTGCACTTGAATTCACACGATTGCCGTGCACCGAGTGTGCAACGCTTGTGTGAATACTTTTTCATGACGTCCGTTGATGCAGTTGAAAACGACCCTCATCGTTGATCACAAAGAGATGGGAGCAGCTTCTTTGAGACGAATTGAACGCCCACCTACCCTCGTGTTCACATGGCTGCGACCTCCGTATGGCGGACGGTATGTGACAGGCAGGACTCTTGCCGAACTGCACATGGTAGGCGGTATGTGGCAGGACGGGGTCTAGTCGGCTGCTTGTAAGTTTATTTGAAAAACCCTTTTCCAGGATCGCACCAACAAAATAAAAGCAGCAGGCAGAACAAGTGTGTCTCTGTGAATTCACTTTTATACAATAAACTAACTTCATTCACAGTTGTGTTCTAGGATTGTAGTTTTTCTACCATATATGCCACTAAGTCATGTCATAGCATGTGGTCCATGACCTAATGGCCATAGGCCACATGTTATCATGCCATTCGCGGGCAGCATTGGCACAGACGGCCCCGTGGTCAATGTGCGCCAAGTTTAAATGGGCGCTGGGTCTCATCTTTCTTTTTCTCTTGAAGCTGCCAGAGAAACGCATGTGGCGTTGATCCAGCAAGATTTGCTAGAAAAGATGCGGGTCTGCTTGATCTTGAGCGTTTGGTCGAAAAACTCGTGGCGGTATCTTGCAAACAAATTAGACCCGGCGTGCTGGAGTGGCTCTGCTCTGTTATACCTTAGTTCTGTTCACTACAATTGAAGAAGGAAATGATAATTTACACAATATTTTTTCCGAGAAATTGACAAATATATCGGATATATCGGCGAAACAGTTTTTTTTTAAACAAACGAAACAGAAACAAACAGCGAAACAGGTTTCTAGTTTTTTCAGTGAAATCTGTCCAGAAATTTGGAGCGTAAAGCTACCGCGAATCGGGAATTTCGTACATGAACGCTAAACACTGACAGGAAAAGCACTCTGCGGGCTTCCACATGGCAGCGGTGTCTCTGTTTTCGTTGTGCTTGGCTAGAATCTAACGCTGGCGTAAGGTATCGCGTCTAGCGTCAACGGCAGCCGTCTATGTTTACAATGCTAATGTTTGGATGGCCCTAATCTTCGCAGGCTCTGTCGGCTCGGTCAATATCTTATGGTTAACCTTTCTGCTTAATGGACAACATCGGGAGACCATTCAGGAAGCGACGAAAGCGAAAATGACTTGCCTGCTTCCGCCCGTTTGATGAAAAAGTGCGCACTGTGCTTCCTGCGCTATTTCCGTTGGGCCATTGCATTGATTATGGCTATGTTGTCAACTTTGTGTGAAAGACAGGTTCAGAGAAGCGTAAGCTCATAGCATGCTGTGGCTGCACATCTGAAAAAATGGTGTTTTGTACGCTGGTCACAACATCAATATGAAGTCCGACATCGGCCTACACGCATACTCGTGACCATAGCAACAGGAAATTGTTTATGTTCAGCTTGTATTTGAGCCACTGAAAGATGACGTTGAGGGTTTACAGTGATCATAGCATCATGCGGTGTTTTTAGCCTCCCGGTTCCTGAAAAACTCCCTTGTGCTTAAGCCCAATTCCATTTGTCACCGTATAAAAAGCGCAGCTGATGTGAACTGAAAGGATCGCTTCTCATACTTTAGCACATTTTTCATTCGCATCTGTTCGCTTCTATCGCCATGCTGTTTTGGTTGTATAGGTGACATTTGTCAGCATATTGCCAGCATCCGGGATTTATTTTGGATTTTGTGGATCAAGCGCCTGCTTTCTGGGCTGTACTTTAAGAACAGATGAGAAAATCACTACAAGGACTGTCGAAGCGGGTCACATTTCTGTTCCCTCTCTTATGTTTTCTGCATGTTTCGTCAAACCTCTGACATTACAAAATTCCGAAGCTTTTTTATGGATGAGTTTCTGGAATTAGAGCCCACACTGAGCAGTGCTCTTGTGATCCCTTAACTCTGCCATCCGATCACACAATTCCAGGCCAACGGCAGACTTTAAAGGGCGAAAACTTAAGGTGTCACAACATTATTTTCATTACCATCCAAGTCGACGCGATCTTTTGCCGTACAGTATGGCGTGGGTAGTAAAAGTGTACTTTTTGTCGTCGACCAAATTTCGGAGGACCACGTCGTCGCTAGCAACGTAATACATATCATATGACAAGATGATAATGAAGTGATGCGTAGTAGCGTCATCAGGAATCAGCCTGTCACTAAAAAGCACCTTTCATCACGGCAATTTTCAATATCATGCACATAACCAAAACGCTCAGTTATACACGTCCTTAAACAATGGCAGGATAAGTGCTGCTGCTAGAGTTAGAGACGCACCTGCCCTAGACTATGAGACAGCCCAATCACAACGGGAGTTTTCTTCTTCTCCCGGGACTTGCCCGGTCCTCACGTTTAAACTCGATGTGTGGCTGGTTCTGCTTTTCTCGACCGTAAAAACAGCGAACGACCGCGATACCCCGGGCAGCGGAATGCATAGTAGACTTTGAACCAGTGGTAAGCAGCACTGGGGATGAAGTTCAACACGCCGGCCTCCTCGAGGTCATGCCCCCTTATCAAAATCATATGTCCGCTTCCAGCCCCATCTCAACCGTCATCAAACTATTCACCATATCTTAGGCATGTTCCAAGCCCGGCGCGACACGTTTTGCCCGGTGGGGCGCCTCTCGCCGTGCCACCAACAAGTAAGCCTGCATTGATATTGGTGAATAGTTTTCACATCCGGTGGCTAATTCTATCTGAACAAGGCACTCGCCTTGACAGGAGGGGCACGGGGCGATGCGACCCGCCCCCCCCCCCCCCTCCCTTGCGGTTTCCCGAGGATGCCAATGCAGCATACTGTGCAGTTCTGCTAAAACCTTTGGTAGTCTCTGGGACATCATTGCACGTGTGTTGACACGAAAAGGTATCCAAAGTGCCCCTAGCATTTCTGGTTTCAGATAAGCAATGCTTTTTACGAGCATTGGAAGACGATCCAAGGCCGGCGGGTGCGGCGGGAGGCAAGGGACGATTCTGCGGACCGCGCCGGAGGGTTGGCACTGTTACATGAACGAAACCCTACATTACGAATATAGGCTCCAAACGACAAAACTACATGCATTGCACTCAAAATTAAACAAGGGATGCGCCTCTTTGATGTTCAATATCACTACACTGCATGGTTCGCATTAATGAACATGCAAAGCTGATGTTTGGTTTTCAGGACAATTTGACCTTTGACTTGATCTAGTCGGGTCAATTAACAACAGGAAACTACTTGCCAATCACGAGATCTCGTTAAAGACAGTTCATCATTTGTTTGCTTCTTGCAAGGCTTTACCTCTCTTGGTTTGCAGACGTTAGGGGATGCCCTTCCCTCAGTCCACGTTTTGAAAACCAGTGGATCAGGATAAGGGTTAAAATGATTGGGCTGCCATCCTTTTTTAATCTATTTTACATAGCTGGTGTAAGAATCTGCATTTCGGACCATGAAAACATGAACTGCTACAGCAGAATGACACATTTCGTTACCAACAACCCAAACATTCATAGAAATTCAATATTGGCAGGAGCTTCAGTTCAAAACGAATTTCTGGGGGCATTACCCAATTTCCATGTTGGTTGAACCGACCCAAAGCTGATTTAGAGCCCCACCCCCTCAATCAACTGTCTAGCTGGAAAGTCGCTAAAAGATATTAGAAAAGGCTAACTTATAACACCAAACCATCTTATCGGGGCTTTATTTATTGACCATGAACCTAGGGCTGATACCTTCATCTAACTATGCATACAAACTCACATTCCTATCATTAGGTCCACCACCACACAAACTATATTAAATTATACTATCAGTTTAGGTTGCATATAGAGTAGAATGTCTGTCCTTACAACCTGCACTTCATGTATACAGGGATTATGCTAAGGGCCTCATCAGGAACAATTTATAATTAATTGTTAGCAACAACAGAAATGAAATATAACACATTTGCACATATGCACACCATGCCCACAGATGCAAGCAAAATATGCATGTTAATGACCACTGCAGAATGAACGACTTCCAGAGCTTTCCTTTTACAGTAGAGGTAATATCGTCAGGAAATAACCAATAGTGACCGCAGAGACAAACCACACGCCAATCTTTCATTGACCTCATCGGTCAGTTGCACCAAAATGTTATCAAACCTCCTGCCGTTGAAGTAAAACTCTTGGTAAAGGGGAGCTGGCAATGAAACCTGCACTCCTTCCCCTCCTGAGTCCCTACACTTGCCACACCACTGCAATCCTCACATTCACTGCCTTCCCATGGCCTACATCATCGGCTATCATATACATTTCCAGAAACGGAGAGTCATGTTAGTAAGTTGCTGAACTGTGAGAGGTGTTAAATGCCATCGCCACCTTGATGAGATGATTGCATTTCAAGCGGGAGCAAATTTTTGAAGACAAGTTTGGGGGGGGGGGGGCAGCGAAAAACTATGCAGTGTATCCCCAAAATATGGGTGGCTCCCAGATAAGCACACTTGTTCACAAACTCAGAGGGGAAGACTGGAGCCCCAAGGCTGAATAGGAAACTAGGAACACACCTGATTTGTAGATCTATACAAACAGTCCCAGTCAGGGACAAGGCCAGAAATGGCATAAATTGGCACTTCAGAATCATCATCACCTTCTGTCACTCCCGTTCATGGAGAGTGCCACCGGTCTTCAACATCAAACCCATGTTGTTCTTTTCAAAGTGAAGAAGCTGGTCGCTTGTGACGGCTTCAGTGAGTCAACAGCTTTTCCGATGTATCCAAAAGGCGGTTTGGATAATCGCAGGCCAATTTCTACTTTGATCGGATCATCCCACCGTCTTACCCTGAACTGTCAATGCCTTTCATCGCTGAGGACAGGATAATAGACCGTGGCAGCCAGCAACGAAGTCACAAGGTCAAAATTTAAACTCTGGGCAGGTGTTTCATGAAGCTGCAATGCAAATGCTACTTGCAAAGTTGCAGTGCATTGAAATTCGTCGCCTATCTCAGATCAGTCGCATCGCAAACGGTTGAAACATGCCCTTGCGGCCGAGATGAATCCCCAGATTAGATCTTTTCCAGTGTTTTTTGCTATCCAGTTCTAGGCACTGAAGGTCGGCTGGCAAAAAACAGGGAATCGGCCGACCAGCCGGGCCATAGGAAATGCGTGGATTTGTCGCTGATCTGTCACCGAGTCGAGCGACCAAATAAAGATTATAGGATGTTTTTGCCGCACGGTTGGAATGGCCTAGGAGAGATACCATGGTGCCGTAGAACACGGTGAAAAGTCTTTACGGAAAGGTTTGCTGGTGTTATTATATATTTGTTTGTCGAAGTGCGTCACCATGGAGGCATGACATTTTGGTATGGAGACCTCATGCTATGTTTTGTATTGTGTGCTGTGCTATTTCGCTTTGGCAGTCACCAAACGTTTCTTTCAGATACATGTTTGGCACCGAGCTTCGCGTGAATATGCACATTTTTGCCGCCGACCTTATCCACCAAGTCGGCAGGTTTTACCAACCCTGTAGTGCAGCACAAAAAAAATCCGTCCTTTGCTGATCGCAGTGTTTACATTTAATCCGATCCTTTTGAAAAGATGAATTTCTGGGGTCAGAGGTCACGCTTAGGAGAGCTCGCGTGAAACACCTGATCTCTACCATCCGATCGCAGAATTTCAGGTCAACGATAGAAAATTGTTGGCGAAAGTTTAACGCAGCCGTAATGCTCGGCCCGCCTGCCCTGCTCTCTGACGTCACCTGGCTTTCGCGCGGTCGCTGCCACCGGGCCGCAGGTCATATCTTTCAAGGACGAATAGCGAGTGTCCAATGCAGCTCGAACGCACCCCGCCACGGATGGGTGGATCTGAAGACAGGCTGTAATGTACGGAGCCATCGGGGCGGAAGGATATTTTCAAAACATATAACTTATATCACATTTACCGCATATAATAATGTCTTGTAGCACCCATCACGGTTTGTGATTAACACATAGCTTACAAAATAGAAATTACCTTACAGAATTGCCTAGTCTACACACTGAAGCTTTGAGACCAACTGCAGAATGCCTTCCTAATTCTTTTCAATTTTCATTTTTTTTGCAGCGTGACACGTGTTTGGCATCACCAAGGGCGGGCCTTAAATCATGGAAGCTGATTTCAAACAGCTAAATCGCCCCCCGCGTAAGTCTTTTTTCTCAGGTACACAAACTTTGCATAGTATGTCTTATCCATATACCCAAAGAAGGGCCCTTAGTAGAGGGCTAGGACGCCGGCGTATTGACTTGCCTGTTGATAGTAAGGTCATGTCGCGTATATACTCAGACTTGAGCACATGTAGTCGTCTCACATCGTAGCATCCATCTGCGATAGCAGTGGTATATACCATTTGCTGCCTGGGGAGTCGCTGGCCATGGTGGGATTCCGTGTGTGTTTTTTGGCGGCGAATTCGCGGAAGCAGAGGCAGACTATGCCCGGAAAGCATGGATAGCATGGATCACACCGGTCTGACCTGGATCCAGAAGACCAAAGTCCCCAACCGACCTAGATTAGGAGGATCAAAATCCCGACCTGACCTGGATCTGAAAGTCGCGACCTGACGTCGATCCGATGGATCAAAGTGACGACCTGAAGTGACGAAGTGACCAAGTGACGAAGTGACCAAGTGACGAAGGTGACCAAGTGACGACTTGACCTGGACCCGATAGACTGAAAACTCGACCTAAACGCACATCGCCAGCTCCAGCAAGACGAATGCCTTAATAGCCAACCCACACCCTCCAGCCCACACAGGGGGGAGCACACACTGCACCGGGCAAGTGGCTCATGTCAGCGCCACCGGCCGTCTCGTGGTCACACCGACAGATGAGGTGCGGCCTGATGTGATCACAGCGCCGCCTGATGTGATCAGAGCGCCGCCTGACGTTATCATAGCGCCGCCTGATGTGATCAGAGCGCCACCTGACGTAATCATAGCGCCGCCTAATGTGATCAGAGCGCCGCCTGACTAATCATAGCGCC
Source organism: Pollicipes pollicipes (assembly GCF_011947565.3). Taxonomy (NCBI): domain Eukaryota; kingdom Metazoa; phylum Arthropoda; class Thecostraca; order Pollicipedomorpha; family Pollicipedidae; genus Pollicipes; species Pollicipes pollicipes. Next base: position 23,703,290 of record NW_023596805.1, on the reverse strand, counting down.
GCATAATGTGATCAGAGCACCGCCTGACATGAGCAGAGCGCCGCCTGATATAATCAGAGCACCGCCTGATGTGGTCAGAGCGCCGCCTGATAGTCATCAGAGCACTGCCCTGACATGAGCAGAGCGCCGCCTGATATAATCAGAGCACCGCCTGACGTGGTCAGAGCACCGCCTGACATGAGCAGAGCGCTGCCTGACGTTGTCGGAGCGCCGCCTGACGTGATCAGAGCGCCGCCTGGTATGATCAGGGCACCGCCTGATATCGATCAGAGCATCGCCTGACCCGGTTAGAGCACCGTCTGACGTGGATCATAGCGCCGCATGACGATGATCAGGGCGCCGCCCGACAATGAGCAAAGCCCCGCCCTCCGATATAATCAGAACACCGCCTGACGTGGTCAGAGCGCCCGACCGATGCGAACAAGACTGTTGCCTGATGTGATCAGGGCGCTTCCTAAACGTGATCGGAGCACCGCCTGACGTGATCAGAGCGCCGCGGGCACGGCGACCGGCAGTCGCCGCCGGTCCAGCTCGACGACCTGCAGACGGACTCATCGTGGCGAGCGTCTTGGCGCGAGCGCACCATGCTTCGCCGCTGGGTGAAGACAGAAATGCACTCGTGCCCTGACTGGTCGTAGGATAAGGCCATGCGTGGCAGTACGTTCATGGACCCACGTGCGTCAGGCGGTTGGCATTACGACTCGTTTTTGGACTGAATGAAGAAATCAGCCAGATTCCTCCGCTGCTGACTGCCGAAAAAAACGCGAAAAATATGTAGGTGTGAGCGCACAATACACACAATAGTGCGAGTATTGATGGCCCGCCGATGTGTCAGATTTTTATTTGGTTTTATTGTTAATAAGATGAGAGGCTGATACTGCATTGGTGCGTCTGAGAGTGTCAAAAACACCTAAACAAAGACGACCAAATACACTGTGTGGTGCGCCATGCGCGGCAGGTGTTTATTCGGGGCTTTTGCAGTTCAAGGATAAAATTCGCACGGTTGTAGCAACTGGCACTTGTAACAGCTACCACCCATGTTTTCTGCAGGCGTTCAGAAGAAGATGACCGGCTCTGAAGAGAAGTGAGGCAGGAACATGCCGTAACTAGACCATCAGCGATCCCAGCAAGCTGGAGCCACAGCTCACACAGCCGAAACGACTTGAAATCGGCTCCGAGGTAGATGTCGATTTCGGTGAGCATGATTTCCTTAAAGAGGCATACACCTGGTTAGCTTACTCCCCTGGTTTGAAAACAGACTAGACCGCTTTCTCTGGGGCCCATCAATATCTAGGTCTGCAGGAGAAGCTTCCATTCAATTAACAGGCCCACCAAAAAGGCCATGGAGTTCGCTGTGTGCTAGATCAAGCTTGAGACGTGCTGTTTTCGCTTTGGAAGCCGCTCAGTGCCGCGCATCTGTCCGTCTGGATCACAGATGTGATTAGATCGAGCATGAGAGGCGTGGCGGGACAGAAAGGGACATAGCCGTGTCTACAGTCGTGCAAAATAACGAAAAGTGCTGAAATACATCCAAAATAGCATTAAGTATTGTTTGGGTTTTTACCACAATTCGGAGGTTTGCAGGATTTGAGTTTGGATTAAAATATGTCCCTGTGCTGCGCATATAACGACTCTGTTTTGCGCATACCACAGCTCCGTGCGCTTTTCCTGAAAACAGGCAGTAAAACTATTCATCAAAAATCTGCCTTTCAAATGTGCCTCAAACAACTGTCTCCAAAAATCCAAAATATTTCCGTCACCTTACCCCAATAATGTTGGGGTAAAACTGGTCGATTCTGTCCCGGCTGACTGGAGTTCATTGATCCAAACAAAAGGAATGAAAGAAATCAGCAATGACTTCCGTTCACACGTACAACTCAATGCTGCGCATATTACAGCTCCGTGCTTTGTAAGTCACAACTCCTTCCTATGCAAGTCAAAACCCTGTACTCTGCATTTCACAGTTCACTGTTAAGTTTGCAACATGATGTTTGCAAAGCTGTAGTTCAGCACGTTCCACATGACTCAATAATGAACCCCTCGCTTCGGTTCAGTCGTACCCCAGGGAGCCGTGATCATTGGACTGTGATTTTCAAATGAGATGAGTCACATGATCGCATGAGGCTTAGGCATTTCAATTGCGAACAGCACCTACCCCCACAATACCTTCAGTCCTGCCCTCACTTGATGTTCGTAATCAATACGAACGCCTGGAGCTACGAGTGTCTGCTCCTTAACACGCCCCGGGGAAGTCACCCCCCCCATTTTTTTTAGCGCAGCTCAAAAATGAACAGTTGCAACAACACCATGTTTTGGTACGTGTCCATCTATCAATTTAGCCTTCTTTGTGCAAAATTAGAAGTTTTGATCAACCAAAGTCACTGAACCAGGCAACGTCAAAGATATCAACTTCCTATAAAAATGCGCACAACTTTTTGGAGCGTTATATTATGTTGTTTAAACATGCTATGATAATGGAATATGATGTACCTATAGTTGTTAGTTGTCAAATTTGAGAAACAGACGGTTTCAGTGAGCTGAGATAAATTCAGTTATTATGTTCCGTAAATGAACGAACTTTATCCGTTTTTTTTCTGTAATTTTGGTATTTGTATATGAGGAAAAGACTACTAACTCACATGTGACCCGTCATATGACCACAGAGTACATGATCTTGCTGAAAATAAGCCGATTGATAGGTAATCTTGGGAGCAGAACTTAACTATTCAACCTATAACATGTTACGATATCATATAATGCGTAATAACACCACAATAGGTCACAGTAGGATATGCAAAATCAATGAGATTATCCAATGTCAAAGACCTTTGTTGTCAGTAGCGGAGATGCTAGATGATCCAATGCAAAACTTCTAACCACCTCTATATCGTGTTTGTGAGCCTGATAGCGTTTTATTTAATGTACCAACGTGCCTCTCCTCAGTTTTCTCAATCCCAGTCGGAGTTGAATGAGTAAACATATCGCCGCACACTCCCCCAACCTGAGCCTACCTAACGCGTTTGGCCGACTTTCTGCTCCGCATCCGTGATACATAGAAGGATGGTGCTCTGACAGGAGACAAACGCATGCAAGTCAGGAAAGTCGTGACGTAATATAATTGTTGCACGTGTGCAACTTTTTGTGCGCGCAAAAAGTTGTTGCAAACATAAGATTAAAAATAAAGTAAGAAAGTAGCCAGAAACAAAGTAAGAAAGTAAAGTAGGAAGTAGTTGAAAATTAGGTAACAACTACGCGCGAATTTTTGCCGTACGGCATGACATGAAAAATCTGTCCATTGCCAATTGGCCAGTTTTAGATTTAATCCGAATCTTTGAATGAAGGGAATTTCGGTAATCAGAGCACACGCTAAGCCATGCTTGTTGTGGGAGTCCTGACCCCCACCATCCAATCGCATAACTCAGGTCAACGGCAGAATTTGGGTGCGAACAATTATCCTGCCATGATATTCGGCTCGGTCCGCTCCTGCCCTCTGACGTCAACTGTCCATTAGCAACAGCCGCTGACACCTCCCGCACGCCAATACCTGTGTAGGACAAACAGCTAGCGTCTAAAGCGGCTCTAAATAATATAAAGCGACTCATGATCCAATCGCAATAATTCCATGTCAACGACAGAATTGGGTGGCGAAAAATTATCCTGCCGTGATGTTCGCCTCGATCCGTCCTGCCCTCTGACGTCAACTGTCCATTAGCATAGGCGCTGACACCTGCTGCACGCCATACCTGTCTAGGACAAACAGCTAGCGCCTAAAGCGATTCACACCCCCCCCTCCCTCCCTCCGCCGCACGGGTGGGTGGATCGGAATGTAGGCGGTCTAAACCGACTGAGCCATCGTGACGGACAAAGCTTCTTACCTGAAAATAACACATGGCCAAGTCAAAAATATTCTGTGGAAAGAAGGAACAGGGAGAGCGGAGGGTTTTGTAAAAGCGACAGCTTAGCTCATAGCTTACAGTTTCACGAGCAATAGCTTTATTGTTCATCTGCTGCTGCCTAGCTGTTCTACAGGTACAAGTTTCCAAAGGCATGGATAATTACGTGTGCGGTGTATTCCTGAAAACAAAAGGCTAATACAGGGTCATCTGAGGTCACTGGCCTCTGGCCTTCAAGAGATCCACAGCTAACCTCAAAACGCCAGTTTTGTAAAAAAAAAAGCAGTTTGGTTTTGACCGCGGCCTGAACCTTTGTACCTTGCCCTAGGTCATTAAAATCAGTCGTAGAAAAACTGGATTATTTACACCAGGGATGCATGGCTTCGTCTAACTCTCCGTTGTCACGTCAGATTGAAGGGATTCCCAGCACTCGCTTAGTGACCTTTCAAGACACATTTATTCTTATGCCAAAATATTCAGTATTCAATGTTCTAAAAACTGTGGGGCAGCCCTGCGTCGTCTTTGCCGCACCGGCTACAAATCATTTTGGATGCGTTTCGTTCCAAGCGTTCTAGAACATCGAACATGTGAGCCGCCTGTAAAGTTTATACCGGCGTTCAGTTAGTATTATGTGTGTTAATGTTAATTGTAGAACATTACAACCAAATCAAGTCTTTGTGACGTTATGCGTCCGCGCGAGACGAGTATGTGGGCCACACGGCCGTGACTGCAGCGCAGCAGCAAAACTATAGAGTGTCGCAGCACAAACCGAACAGCATGTCCGTTAGGTTCGCTAGTGCAGCCGGGCTCTGGTTTCCAACCCTCGGTCGGTGGCTTTGACCCCGCACCCCCCCCCCCTCCCCCCCCCCCCACCGAGTACACCGGAATGTCTCCGGGGTGGGCTGTGATTGGCTAGAGGACTGTTTTAGCCCATAACATTTTCAATTCACAAGGTGATTGTGTTTGCGCTATTTAATTCTCTGCATCTACAGCAGAAAAACTATTGCATTCAGTAGGGTTGCATTACGTTGCCTATTTTGCCACCTTGCGGACACTGGGTCTGGCTTAGTGGGTTGTGTGTGTGTGCATGTGTGCGTGTGCGTGAGCGTATGCGTGTGTTTAACCTAGAGTTTCCCTGCTATGCTCTGTTTATCGTAAGAAAGAACGGAATTAAAGCTGGTCAATCAATTCGTCACGAGCATCACGCTGAATTTTTTCAAACTCAACAAAATTGGTCGGAAGGCCTGTAGGACAGCACTGCGGATCTCTCAAAGCAATAGCAGTTTTGGATGTTTGCATTGCTTTCAGCAACTTCATGTTCATATGGTTGGCGGAATATATATATAGATAATAGATATATTATAGATATATATATATATATATATATATATATATCTATATATATATATATATATATATATATATATATATATATATATATATATATATATATATATATTTGGCACTGGGGTTATTTTCGTTGGCAATTGTTTTAGCGTTCTAAATTCATTGCCTATCTTTGAAGCAAGTTATGCTATACTTTCGTTCGGTAATTGCTCTAAACTGGTGCTGTTTCATGAATAACATGGGAAAATCCCAAACACAGAAAATTAATTCGCTCAGTTCCATTGAAGGTGTTCTACGCCGAACATTCAGCTACAGATATATGTACAATACATCCAGCTCAAACACCCCGCACGTAACTACATGCCACATCCACGTAAACGCTACGAAGTCGTTGAAAAGAACGAAACGGAAACACTTCTCATGATCGATGTGTCATACTGTTCTCATTCATCGTTGTCGCTGCCGGAGTCGGTGCCGGAGTCGCTGTTATCATCGGTTGTTACGACAACCGGTGGGAGATCTTCTAGCAGCCCGTCATTCGTCCAGTACTGCTGCTCTAGCTTTTTAACGTGCTCACAGCACTTACTCCAGTCCTCTGGAGACAGCTGCGACACCTGCCTCCACCAGCCGTTCCACCTGCTCCATCCGCCCCGTCAAGTTCCCCCCAGTGTCCAGTGTCCAGTGTCCAGTAAGTGTCCATAGTAACATCTTTTCCGTCGATGTACATTTGGTGCACCATTCTCCTCATCGACGCAAACATCGAACGGATCTAGATCCCCCTTGGTCTTGCTGCAGCTGGTCGGGATCGGCTTGGCGACTTTCAGTCTGGCACCATTCTGGGCTTCACGTTATATGCGGTAGACTGTAGTCTTCCCAACGCCCGTTGCGGCTGCTGTTCTTAATAATGGACTCCCCAGGACGGCGTCGTCGTCGTCCGCCTTCAACTTCATGTCCTGGTCTTCGACAAAATGTTGATACACATTATAAACAAGTTCCCTACTTTGTGCCCCAAGAATCCTTCCAGACGCTAGATGAGATTTTTCATTCATTGGTAAGTAGGTACTAAAACATGTAAAATATATAAAAAGGCAGTGAAATATACAAGTGAAACAATATAAAAACTTTTCACTGCGTAAAATGTTACCGCAACACCAAAGTGATGCTGGTCATGATGCCGGTAATTTTGGGACTACAGCACACTCGAATAATGGCCCACGCGCAAAAAAACGTGCAAAATCGTTGGCAGCACTTTAATTCCGTTCTTTCTTACGTTAAACAGAGCATAGTTGCGCATCATAAAGTGCTTGAAGAGTAGATCGAGCAGCTCTGGGTGCTTGTCACCGAGGGGAGTTGGCAGGGTGAGCTCTGCGTTTGCATGCCGGCAATAGCTTGAAGGTGGCGCCGGTGGCTTTCAAATTCTTTTCATTCTAACACAGCGTGCTTTACGGTACGTGGGGTGTGGCAAGAGACGTCATTAGGCCGTGTCCAAGCACTACTTTGGAGAGCAGGTGCCGTGAACCTGGTGAAACCAGTTTTGAGTCTAGTTGGCAAGGCCTTGTGGTGACAATGCTGATGGCTAGACCATTGGGTGAGCCTTGGGTTCATAGCGTACATGCGATTTTAGTTTTGCCATGTCCAGAGCGTTTTTTGGCAGGCTTTCAGGTGGCGGTGTGGAGTAAGTTTTACAATCGTGCAGAAGCCGTTTCATGCAGAGGAAAATCTCGAGTTCCTGAGTATTTCTAACTAATTTTTTAGCCTTTCGTTGCCGCCCACGTCGGACTGCCCCGGCATCCAAAGGATCGCAATATGTTGTACGTCAGGGAACATCGCCTTCTGAATGTCGCCAACGATGTAGTGATTTTGGTCAGCTGTGTTACTGATCAATGGCAAGACTGACTTCGACTTCGCCCGTGAAAATGGGTGATTTGTCTGGAGACGATTGTAAAGCTTAAGGCCTGCCCCGCGAAGTGCCATGTCTACCGTGTGGTTGCGTTTTGATCCGTCCGTGAAAAATGAGTGTTTTGTGTGCGTAATGTGCATGGTACTCGCTCAACATTGAATGGATTTGTCTGGGCGTTACATAAACTTTCTTTTCAGATAGTAGGTACTTCAATTTTGGAGCATTATGCTGCCAGACATGCTTAGTTTCAGGAGCAGGAGTTGTGTTTGGCAGCGCCAGATTCAATTCATAAGAACTGGTTCATGTTGCAAGGTGAAGGGCGGCTTTTTGTGTGCTGTTGGGCTGTTTTGAAGTATGTCGTGTCTGAAGCAGGTCTTGGAAAGTTCATTTTTAACTGAGAGAGAGAGAGAGAGTGTGTGTATTTACGCAGCAGCGGCAGACCTGTTGCGTCCGCCTCCATTGACAGCGCGCCAAGTGTGTCTGGTTCAAGGCTCGACGTGGGTATGTTGCATAGCGTACCAGTGGCGATCCTGACGCATGGATATTGGGTGTGGTCGATGCGATTGCTGAGCTCGTGTGTAATGAAGCCGCAAACAGATCCGTTGTATTCGAAGATAGACCTGATGATTGCTATAGAGAGATGGAGCATGGTTTTGCGGTCGCCTCCCCAGTCTGTGCGGCTGGTACACGGAGGATGTTTGTGCGCTTTGCACGACTGGCGGAGATTTCTCTGACGTGAGTATTGCATATGAATATTTTGTCCAAGTGGGCGCCAAGGAATTTGGAGCTTTTAACCTGTTCATAGCTCTGCCGTTAATTTAAAGTTGAGAGTTCTGAGAGGTCAACGTGCAGTGAGTGACTGTGGCTAATTTGTATGCAGAAAGGATAAAGCCCCACTGTTGGCACCACGATTCAAGGTGATCTCAGCCTTCCTGTGCAATCTTGTCAGCTCTGATGGAACAGTGATGTGTTGCCCAAATGGCCACATCGTCCGCAAAAAGTGAATGATTGAGGTGTTTGATGGTGCAGTCCGTGAACATATCGTCAATCACGAAGAGGAAGAGTGTTGGTAAGAGTACACTCCCATAGGGCGGGCCCTGGTCTTGTACTTGTGGCGAGACTGTTGTGCCGCACCGGATGTGAAAGGTGCGAGTTACCAGGAAGTTAGCGATGAAGTGGACCAGATGGCCGCCCAACACTAGTTACTGAACTTTGAAGAGAATAGCTGGTTTCTGTACGCGATCGAATGCTACTATGATGCTCAGGTATGCTGCGATTATGATGTGTTTTCTGTACATGCCTTGCTTGATGTCGTTGACGATGCATACGAGGCTGTCTGTTGTGGATGCGTTGCATCTGAATCTGCGTCGGTGGACATCAAGCATGTGAGTGCTTTCAAGAAATGCGTCAGTCGTGTGGTGATCATGCGCTCGACGATCATTGAGAAAAATAGGGCAGTAGCTTTTCGGTTCAACTTGTCTTTGCTACCCTTTAGTATAGCGATTGCCATGCTGTCTTTCCTGCTGGCTGGGAAAGGATCGCTGGTAAAAAGATCGTTGATGGCTGACAGCAGATACGTTAAGCAGGCGGCGTTGAGGTGTTTGAGAACATCATGATGAATGCCGCCCTGCCCTACGGATGTTTCCGCACTTGCTTAACGCAAGTGTTATCTATCTCTTTATGAAAGATACGCTATAAACTTTCTTCTTAGTGGAGCTGAAATCACAGCTGGGTGCAAGGCCATCCAGTCTGGACTTAAGATTAGGACAAAGGTGCGGTCGGCAGATTCAGTTGCGTATCGTGTGGCAAATACGATCACTGCTACATTAATGGATGTGTGATGTGCTGGTTGCGAATGGCGAGCTGTGGGAACGGTCCTGAGCAAGTGCGTTTGAGCTGAAGGAGTTTCATCATCCTCCACCTTCCAGATTTGTGCTAGATGCGTGAGGCGATCAAAGTTCGCCGCAAGTGCTGCTATGCTAGGATGTGTTGTGTCCTGATAGCGAGCCTGCAGTGAGCTTAAACCTCATTGTAGACTCTAGACGGTGCGTAGAAAAACCTACGTAGGTGTTTGATGACTACCTACATGTTTCCTGTGTTTGATGACTACCTAAGTGTTTCCTGAAGGCTGCAGGCAAGGCGACCGGTTGTGTACAGATGCTTTGAATGCATTAAAGGGGTGGTCGGGCCGCCAAAGCTCGTCTGTAAAATATGCTCCACTTACGGTCGCACATTTAAGGTCGGGCGCCTGGATGGAGTTGGAGGGAGGGTGGAGGATGGAGGGTGGCGGCTCGCTGGAGTTGGTGAGCGTAGCCGTCTTTCTTGCTCGGATCGGGCGAGCTTGTACTGGCGACTTGAAAGGGAAGGGAGAAAGCAAGGGTGCGCGGCGACGAGTAGGCTCTGTTCTGGATGTGGTTTGGGCCGGGATGTTTCAGAAGTTGGCTGGCTTTGGCGGGCCGTGGATGTGGATGGTGGGATCGGAGGGGAGGCCAGGTCAGTCTGGACTGACGCTGACATGAGGATGGGGGACGGACCAGGGGTTTGGGTGGAGCGAGTGTTTGGGTTTGGCGGAAAGCGGAGGATCTGATTTTGGGAGGCGCGAGTCAGCGGCGCTGAGGACGGGGCAGAGGGTGGAAGTCGACCATGGATGGGTGGTAGGAGGAGGAGGGGGGGGGGGGGGAAGGGTCTGTCCCAGGCTGGTATGTGAGCTGACGTGGGCGAAGGCAGAGTCAGGGAACGACCCTGCCAGACCCCGAGCAGCATGGGTAGAGTGAGGAGTGAAGTGAGGAGGAAGTCAGGGCGAGATGCGTGGTTGCACTGCTTAGAGTAGACAGAAGACCCTGACGGTTGCGTTGGCCGCAAGAACCGGGTAGGGCCGGTATGGGTGGTGCCCCCGCCGGGCGGAGAAGCTGGCCGAGGCGGAAAAACCCGTTGACTGAGGGGGGAGGGGTGTGTGCACCAGGCCGGGGATGGGAGGGTCGGACAGGGAATGCCAGGATTTGGCCATCCGAAGACGGGCTTCGGCGGAGGGGCATGTTGGGCTGCGTCAACCCGTGCCACCTCCCGCTCGAGCGCCCAGCTTGGGCACCGGGGGTCGGTGAAGGGGTGCCCGCCGCGGCAGGCTGCGCATCGGACACAGTCCGACTTGCACTCCGCGACGGCGTGACCCTCGCCGCAGCGGGCCGGGTTTGGGCGGTGCACGCCCGCTCCCCGCGCCCGTAGCGGAGGCAGCGGATGCGGCGGAGGGAGCAGTGGCGGATAGGTCGTCCGATCTGCCAGCTGCTACAGACCAGGCGTCCACTGCCGCCCCGGACCACACTTCCAGCCTCCTGTGGCCGGCGACGGACTCCCTGCCCGGCACCGCCACTCAGTCACCCCTCAGCTGCCCGCTATCGCTGGAATTTGTGAAGCGAGTTGTTTGGTTCAAAGAAGAAATGTTTGGCAATTTTTTGCTATCTGCTGACTTGCACAATTTCATCAACCGCTACCCTTGACATGCATACTGAGTTGCTGGTACTGATTGAGTTCGCAAAAGTTTGGGATTGGCATTATGTTTCACCAGCGTTTTAATTATGGTCGTCCAATCGTCGTAT
>NW_023596805.1:23620057-23687557 GCF_011947565.3 Pollicipes pollicipes | reverse complement strand
CATCAGTTTTCCACGTTTGCGCCTTGCTTGTCATTGAGAGCGAGTATTCGAGCCACTGAATTAGGAACATGAAATGTGCCTCCCATGCTTGAGAGTAGAGCGCACTTTCCTTTAAAATATGCTGAACCGTCCGTGTAACAGGTCTAAAATAACAACAGAGGAAGTCGCACTAACTCCATGCTCTGACAAGTGTTCCATATTGGTCCCACGTCTTTACGCCAAGACGTTTTTGTACCAAAGGAGAGCAGAGCTTCCAGGGTTGGAGAACAGGGCCTCCACATGGCTACATGTCTCAGAAGTGTGCCTGCACCGCCATCCCTTGCTACAATTTTACGAGTCTACCTGGGTCTCATTTTCTGCTACCTCGTGTACTATTCTTTGCGTCACTAAACTATCTTCGCTATGATATGCGCGCGACAAAAAACATTTTGTAAAATCTACAAACCGCAGTCAGCAACACTTTGTTACAAGTACGTGCTCCACCCACTACACAATGTCTACGCCCCGTGCATTGCTCCTCCATTTTGTTGGACAGGCTAAGCCCGTGCGTGGCGTACATATGTTCCGTTTGTTCCCGTCTGCTATTTTAAGAAGACTGCGTAACCCGTTGCATGATTAAAAATATAGTCCCCGAGGTATGATATCTCGTCAATGAAGGCTTCAACTTCCTAAGCGACTGGCGCTGCATCGCCACCAGACCCGACCAGTCTCACTACATGGCACCCAACGCACGCGTCTGTACCTGCACGGCACGCGCGTACCACCCACCAGCCCCGTAGCCCACGCGTCAAGAACTCGACGTTGACGCCCTGCCCAACCGCTTGTACATGACGCGGCAGGCGCGGTGCGGCAGGATCGGCGTCACGTCCACGGCCCGCTCCAGCGCCGAGCCGGCGTAGTCGGTCTCGCAGCCGACCTCAAAGCCGAGGCGCTCGTAGATGCGCTGCGTGGTGCTGGACGTGCAGAAGCAGAGCGAGACGGGCGCGCCGGAGCGCACGGCGCCCTCCACCGACGTGCGGTGACACAGCTCCGATCCCACGCCCAGGCCACCGTACCTGCCGGCAGGAGCGTAGCCTTGCATCTGACGGATCCCTGCGATGGTGGCGCCACCGCTGGGAATGTTAACATTACAGAGTGCCTGCGATGGTGACGCCACCACCGGCGATACAAACAACGCACGGTCACTGCGATGGTGGTGCCATCGCTGGGAATGTGAACAACGCAGGGAATAGCTTCATAGGGTCGACGCGATTTCACCTTTTGGTGAGCAGTGGTCAATATTCAGAGCATGCTTATAGTCAGCCTGAACATCAGGATCTTTCATCATGAATCATATTTGCAGCGGAGTAGCGTGGTAGTGAAAAATGTTCTGTGGCAATAGACCGTATGTACATTGCAAATAAACAAAACAACATCGAGATATAGCCCCATTATTTACGATACTATATTGGAAACCACCTCACCTGGGGTCAACAGCCAGGAGAAGATTCTCAGACACCGTGGGCACGTTCAGGCTCTTGAAAGCGTCGAAGCTGTGACCGACCTCGTCCATGAAGCTGCCGTAGACGCGGGCGGCCTCGCTGCCCGTCTCGTACAGGCGCCAGTACGGGTCGCGCTCGTCGACGCCGTAAACACCGCACATGCTGGCGCCGATGACGCAGCCGGTGCCGACGTCCAGCGCCAGCCAGCTGGCGTCCCAGTGCCACTCGGGGAGCGAGGCACTGAGCCAGAGCCGGTGATCTTCGGGCGTGCCACCCGCGAGGCCGGAGAGCACTGAGAACTGACAACCGCATGACCTGGGTTTAACCACTGAGGGGGGCATATCCCTCATACTTTCGCAGCATGTGATTTTGTTCCTTCTAGTGTTCCCCGTGCCATAATTTTTCACCTTTCATCACAAAACGTCATTTTCGGATCTTGCTGCTCCCCAGACTTCAGTTTGCCACCCCCGCCTCCAATCCTGATGTCTCCAATCTCCAAAGTGGTTCCATTCATACAGCAGGCGACCCTTGTTCTTGCTGCTCATTATTTAGCGCTGTTGAATGAGCGGTATTGGCTATCTTTGAATGAGTGAAAAGCGCAGTCTCACCAGTGCGCAACGTTTTCAGTTTCTTGTGAGGAGTCGCATTTACGTTTGTACTACGTCAGTGGATCATTCGTATAATAAACTGAATGGTCCTTTGGCATCAACTCGCTAAGATCGATGCACTCGTTACGAGCTGCCTATTATCACACGACCGTGTATTTGTCACGCTGATATCATTTCGATGCGGTCACCACGACCTCATTGATGTACACTCCAGTGACGTCTGTAATCGCTGAGTGCCCAACTCTTACCGTGGGTTCACGCGTAAAGAAACAGCTGACCATCAGATCAAGGGCTTCGTCCAGTCTGTCGTGGCTTAGTTTCGTGTACTCTATGGTCGGGTGATCCATACCGTTTGACAGCTGCTGGCATGACGTCATGACCTGGAGCGCTGCAAGCAAAACAATCCATTTGTGACGATAACTACTTATGACCTCAGTGACATCATTCGGAAATCCGGTATTCTGACCTACGAGTATCCGACGCCATGGTTTTTATTAAGTACTTTCTTGGCATGCAAAATTCCTTAAAAATGGATCAAAAGCTGTTTATGACTCAAGTCTACTCAATTCAAAGATGCGTGTGCCGGCATATCACTGCGGCGCGCCGTATTGGGAATTCTTGTTTGTTTGTAATACCAATGACGTCATAGTTCGGAGACGCGCACAGTCGGTCAGTTGGGAAGGGAGGGCGGAATCGTCGGTACACGGCGGCTGGATGCATATGATCGCGACGGGCAGATCCGACCCGTATGGGTTTCGCGCCAATTGCAGTGCATGATCCTCGATCGAACCCACTTCTTCCTACCTATTTCTGAAGGACTGCTCACTATAAAACTCATGGCGGGCAGTCCTTAACACTTATGGTGGGCAATATATGTAATCCAGCGTAAGATTTAACCAGTGTTTCAGTGACCTGCAAATCTGAAGAAAGGTCACGTGATTTGTAAGCACAAAAATGTGTCCTATGACCATGGGTGTACGAACATGGGGGGAGAGAGGCATGGAGGCCATGGTCCCCAACTTTTGACGGTGGGGGGCGGCAGTGTGAACTGCTCCCCCCCCCCCCCACTTTTCATTTTAAGGCTGTGTTTGGCTTACTTTTGCACTAAATCAAACATATATGCCGATTTATCTAGTTCACCAGCCATCTTCCTCAAGATGCGCCATCTTTTTTGGTTGCCCATTGGCCACCACTTAACACGCGCCCGGGTGGCCGGCTAGGTACCCTTCGCTCGGATGAGGGGGGGGGGGGGGAGGTCAGTTTGACCACTCCCTGAGATCTCAGGTACTAAGAGAGCTAGAAACACCAAATTTACAGGGTGTGTTGAACTATATATGAACTCACTTAGGTCAATGTTTTAGATTCCTAGGTCATTTTTTTATTTCACCCTCGGTTCAAAAATGGTCAAACAAGATCAAGTTCCAGGTTGGTCTCCAAAATGCCCCCAGAACCTAGATAACCGTTTCTAAGCAAAAGATCACATTCTCATTCAAGGTCAGTGACCTTCTTTGATCTTTTGAAGGTCGAGGTGACCAAAATCATACAAGATTGCTTTTAGTTTTGCATTTGACTAAGCGACAAAGATTATGCTAGGCAGTGTGTTCCTAAGGCAAAATGTTGACCTGGGTCATTTTACGTCAATGACCTATTCTGACGTCTAAGAAGTCCATGGAAAATGTGTGATGCGGTTCCTGCTATCACTTAGCTCGAAATGAGCACCAGAAACTATCCCCTACAGCAAGCCCTAAAGTGACAAAACAGGTTGGTTTTGACGTTGGTGTGACCTTCATACCTGACCTTAGGTCAATTCCATTTGCATATTCAACTGTTGTGTTGCCTAAGAAAGCATTTCAGAGATGTATGGCTTTGTCTAACACCCTGTTGTTGGATCCGATTGAAGGATTCCCTAGAAATTGCCTTCGCTGGAACTGTGGTCGGACTTTGACCCGCTGCAGGTCAGCGAACGTACAAGGTACATCTAAATTTTTGATACCAAACGATCCGCTTCTCAATTGTCTACAGCTACACAAAATTTGGCACGGCTAAGCCGCGCTGTTCGGAAACCATTCTGGAAAAACCTTGGGAGGTCAATTTGACCCACACCCACACGAGTGCGTGTCAATGCTACAGCCGCAGGGCCAACGCCGGGAAGCCTATGGAGACTTCAACGCCGGTTATCGAGGCGGTTGTTGCTATGCCTTGCGAGCGCGCATTTTCAAACTATGTTACCTAGTTTTTATCCGTAATCAATTCTGACTGAATCTTGAACATTTTAAGACGAACAGGAATTAGGCATGCTCATACAAATTTGGGAGCCCATTTCATTTGCAATCTACGTTCAGAGGTCCTCAATATCTCTGAAGAACACTAAAAAACATGAAACCGGAGCCTACGTGACAACTATTGGACCACTTGCGGCGATCAGTGATGCTGTTGCGTCAGTGGGGTTTTCTGTGCTGATACAGGGCCAACTGTGCAGGTCAGAAGGTCTCCCGCGTCAAGGAAGGGAACAATTTGATATGATAAATCCTTTGAATAGCCTCCGGACCGATCAGGAGATCCCGCTCCGTGTCGTCAGAATGACAGCCAGAGGGCACTTTGCGATGAGACGGAATGGTCCTTCAGCCCTTGACCTGAAACGTAATGTGTCCCGGGTGTTCTACTCAAGAGACCCTCGCCTGGAAGAAACTAAGGGGTCTCAATATTGTTGAGTAGGGCAGTAGCCTCATTATTGCTGAATGGAATGGGTTAAAATGAGCTGAAAAAACAAACAAGGTCATCCCACGTTTGCCTGAGAGAGGGCATTTTTTCAGAATGGATTACGAAAACGAATTACATCGAAGTGTTTGAACATGCCCGCACGCACCCTCGAGTGCATGGGCAGCGATGGCCTGGATTGCAGCTCCCGTAAAACCGAACGGCGTCGGCCACTGGAAGCGTCACCAGACGGCGGGCGCCGTGCTTATCTGTCTTCTGGACAAATCAATAGTTACAGAAACGCGAAAAAAATGGATTTTACCCTTGCTTTTCCAATTCCATGACCAGATTCCAGCATTGCTTTGTGGTGCTTTGAGCGACAATCCGTCCTTATCATAAGTCTAAAAATCGCGCACGTGGAATATGTGCCCAGACTGTCTTCTGAATGTAACATTTCACGTCATGAAGCATTCAAAGGTTTTTTATAAGTGCTATCATTTTCGAACATTCGCTGGCCACGGCTTGATATTGACAGTTGAGTCGACACTCCGGGGCCTGGAGAGACTGCAACGCCTGGCGTCGAGGTTTTTGTTGCTAAGATTTGCGAGTGCGTATGCTCAAAATTATGTCACATAACTTGTGTTACTAATCTATTTAAGTGTCTAAAGGCAGTTATTTCAGAAGCGTCGTCATTTTTGTCCGCCAGTTGGACAATTCTAAAAGTTAGTCGATGGGCTAACGCTCCGTGGACTATGGAAATTGCAACGCCTGGTGTGGAGGTTTTTGTTGCTAAGATTTGCGAGCGTGCATGCTAAAAAACTGTCTTGCATAAATTGTATCACGAATCGGCTCGGACTGGATGTTGAATGTTTCCAACCAAACTTGGTCTGGTCGTGTTGATACACGTTGTCGACCACTCGATCTACAACCAAATTTTCACATTTAAATTTCCATCAAACGAAACGAACTACAATCTACCTTTGCGATATCTCTAATGTCTGTAGAACCAGCATAAAACATTCTGACAAAGCTTCGAAATTCTTTCGTTTTAGAAAAAGCTCACTAAGCCATTGTAAATTAAGGGCGCCGTTGATTTATTTCATGCAGTCGTTAAGCGCCTGATTTTTGCAGTTTATTGATTTCAAAATACAAACATACTTGATCTCACGGTAGCTTTTGTTTTCTGTTCTGGCTGTAACGTAAAAATAGCAGTAAGACGAAGAAGCCTGTGTCCCTTGTTAACAAGTAAGCTCTGTCCGGTTCTTTTAGGGGGGCGGGAGGTCATCATAAGGGGGTCTTTTTTCAACCCCGCGTTCCTCCTTGGCAAGGCTCTAGCTATGCCAGTGGATACACACAAAAGCAGACCAAGTCATCTAAGTTGAATGATGGGCAATGCCATGTCCGTTGAGCCAATTCATGCCTAAGGCAGGCAGCTTCTCGGAGTTTTTTTTTCTGCGGTGGTGTGGTGTAAAGGAAGATAATTCGGAAAGATATACTGTTGCAAGTGTCTGACATATGTCTTACAGACCAATAAGAAGTAATGCTGATCTGGAAATATGCCACGAAACATACATGCGATCAGTTCGCAGTCAGCCGGGACTGGGCAGTGGCCGCCGACAGCGGACTGAAGCAGGGCTAATGTAAGGAATATATGACAAAAGAGTCTTCATTCTGTGGCTTGTTTTTTAAGGGGAATTCCCAGTTGCAGGGCTTTTGTCGCACTGTTTTTGGCAGCTTTAAGGTTCCCGTTCCCGTTCCCGTCCAATTCTAATTTTTCCCGTCTAAAATGCTGCGGCAAGTCTTATCTCTCAAAAGTCAACCAGCGAAATGAAGGCGCATAACAAATTTATCGCACTGTGAGCCATCGATTTGCTTTCAAAATTCACACCAACCTACGTTCAGGCCGTCTTTTGGAATTTACTCTGTGGAGGCAGATGCCTCCTTAATGACCCAAAATGCCTGTCCGTGCATGGAATTTCACTTCCCCAAGAAAGACAGTGTTGAAATGGACCAGTAATTCTGGGAAGCTAGACAGCCTTATTTACCGAATGACATGGATGAGTCGGACAGGCAAAATTGCGCACCAGTGAAAAACAGCTCCAGGTGCATATCTAGCAAAAGAGTCATGATATTTGAATAAAGGGCGATAAAAATCGCTATCTTTACCCCCACTCCCTTCCACCGGTCATCGGGCTTGCTGTCCAGAAAAAGTTCCTGAAGCAAGCCCTCAGCTTACCAGCCCCACTTATTGAGACGTTCCTACGCCTATGCCTATGGCTGACGTAACCTAGCCCTGACCTATGGCTTGACCATTGGCCTTGCCAACCTACGATGTACGGTGTTTCAGTTTGGCCACTTCGGTGGCAGGGATGTTGATATTTTTAGGTTATCAAACCCCGGTTTAAAGTTTACTGCCTGTTGCCCCCCCCCCTTACTACAAAAACAGCCAATCATCATCAAACCAGGCGGCAGTCAACCCAGCATCTATGCGGCTGGGGCTTGATAAATGGGCCGGGCAGGTCAGATGTCTGGGTCCGGGTTCAAAGGGCAGCGGATTAGTGCCAACAAATTGCGTGCAGTGGGCGCGGCAGAACCAGGATTCTGATGCATTGACCAATATTTATCTTGGACACCGAACTGGATTAATTTTGGTGCAATGATTTATCCGACCGACATGACGCTGACGATAGCGTGCTGGTGGCAGCTACAGATCCAGAATCCGAAAAGAGAATACCAATACCATATAGTGTCCAGAGATATTGACATCTGTTTCATTATTTCCAGTTCTATCATTACATCCTGAGATGGCCGCATAACCTTCTCCCCCCCCCCCCCCCCCCCCCGGTAGCCGACCGGACATGCCCCAGGCGGCGACGAATCAACGTCTTCCGAGCCAAACAACTGTCGATCAAAGGAAATACAAAATCGAGCTCTTTCTAACCCAAGGGTAGCTCACCATCTTCAGATGTGCAAAGCCATAGGTAAGAAAAAGCACGCTGCCCGCGCCTGAACGGGGTCTCCGACACATACATCCGAAGGCAGATATTTACAAAGCATTCTGGGTTTTCATGAAACTGAATATAAATGTTTCATCTCCCAGGGCGTTATGCGGTAGACTTCCGAATCAAAGTGCATGTTAAACCATACGTTCTTGGTTATTACAGGCATGCTTACATACTGAAAAAAATCCCCCTTGATCGACTTTTTTCAGCCAAACGTTTCGACAACGGCAGCAGTTCACTGGAAAATGTGTGTTGCAGTGGCGACTGCAAAACAATCTAAGTGCCTTCTGCACATCTAGTTTTACAGCGTTACCATCATTAAAAACTCACAACATTGGCGAATATTTCGTACCGCCCGGGATGTATGCTAATGTTCACGCTCAGAAAGGGCAAGATGCTTTTCATATTTCTGATTATGTGGAAATGTAGTGCGGATCAAAGTAGTGGATAGCATTCTTCCATGTCCCCTCTCACCCACGTCCCTCCCCCTCCTCTGCCTTTCATCTTTTCCCTCCCGTCTCCCTCCCTTCCTTCACTCACCTACCCACAGAAACATTCAATTCCTGCCTCTCTTTTACCGTTGTTCCCTTCCTTCCTTTTTCACTCACTCTCCGACTGCCTCTCCCATTGCGCGGTGCACTACACAGTTCCCAACTCGTGATACAGCAGCACGGGTGTGCCCAACTGGTGATGTGGCACCTACTGGCGGTGTCGCACCTACTGTACTAGTGGTGTGGCACCTACTGGTGATGTGACACCTTCGGTGGCGTGGCACCTACTGTACTAGCGGTGTGGCACCTACTGGTGATGTGACACCTTCGGTGGCGTGGCACCCACTGTACTAGTGGTGTGGCACCAACTGGTGATGTGGCACCTACTGGTTGTGTGACATCTTCGGTAGTGTGGCACCAACTGGTGATGTAGCACCTACTAGTGGTGTGGCATCAACTGGTGATGTGGCACCTACTGGTGGTGTGGCACCCAATGGAGGTGTGACACCTACGGTGGTGTAGCCGGTCTGGAAATCGTGCTCGCAGACCCCAAATACGAACGATTTTACAGCTATGTTTTTGGGCCGTGATCGTCACATGGCTGATGGCATGACCGGATTTGAATGCCATTATTATGGAGTCATGGATGCCTGGGTGTCCACGAAATAGTCTCTCCAAAATAGTCTGCTCTTTTTCGTGGGCTGGTAGCTCAGAGACTAAATGAGCTTAGGTCTTTTGAAGCGCAGGGCTATGAAATGAATCACCGAATGACCTTCCAGTTGACTATTTCAGTTCAAAACTCCACACAGATTTAGCACTCTCATTAAGATTTCGTTCATTCGCTCTTGTTGGGAAAAACAAGTGGGCCATGGTAACAATAGAATGCATCGCTGCATGCCTCTTTACATGGATCAATGAAAAAGGAGCTACTCAAATTAAGCTAAGATGTAAAGGTTGCGACGAGACGTCTGAGTGCGGCTTTTTGAAACCGATGCACGCAGCTACGGGAAACAGCACCAACATAGTTTTCACGGTGTGCGTTTTGGAATTGCCGCAGTATGTAAGAAACATATCGCACTGGTGTTGATGAGAAAAACCTGAAATATGCCATGTGGGATGTGCCGCTGACCGCAGCGACCAGAACGGGTTTTCTTGAAGAAGCCTGTTAAAGCATGACGTCACTCCGCCAGTCACCCCGGCCATTGTCTGCGGCTTTGTGGAGCCGAGGCACACCGGTGAGTGACGTCAACATACCGAAGAACCAATCTCATCGGCTAGAGTGCAGCTATGAGGCTCAGGACAATCCTAAATAGCGGTGAAGATGCCAACACTAGTGAGCCGTGGAACTGCCGACACGGATGATGTCACGGGGCGACACGGGGTGCCGCCGACACGCATGACGTCACGGAGGTGCCGCCGACACGTATGACTTCACGGAGGTGCCGCCGACACGCGTGACGCCACGCACTTGGCGGCCGGACCTGGCAGCGGTGACGGTGCCCGAGCCAGGCCGACCGCAGCGCCGCCCTGGCAGTGCGACTCGGAAGCGTGAGCGTCTCCAAAGTCCACCAGAGAGCGCGCGCGCGGCTACAGCGTCTGCGGCAGCTTGGCCTCGACCGTGACGATGATGGTATAACGGTAGAGGGGCAGGAGCGCGGCCTTGTGGGTAGCCGACGCCGGCAGTGCAGGTGGCCGCATGGCAACCCGCACCACCACCTTGTTGGCCTGGTGCCACATCACCACACTGAGGAGCGCCGCAGGCGGTGTCAGTCGCGCAGCTGAGGCGCCGACCCGCCCGTCCATCCCATCATCCACATTGTCACCACCACACACGTCACACATTTTGTACTGAAAGAAATTCATTACCATGCACTGTTAATGCAGAACAATTCTAAGCCCTCGCCATATCTCTACTAACGACGAATACAAGCAGTTGTATTTTCCATCACGGTCCACTGCGGAACAGCTGAACGCTTCATATTCCTGTTATGGAAGAACATCAAACAGCGAAGCGTCCTATAACGCTCACGGCGCACCTATGTGTGTCATGCATCGCTGACACGCGTTTTTCAGGGCGCACATTGCCGAGCACGCTCACCAGCGAGCCTGCGGCTATTTACTGGTGGACGCAATCAATTAGCGGGGCTCGGATTTCTCTGAGCAGTTCTCATGCTGAAATATGCGGCAAAGCTCACATATTCACGCTCCGACACGCAAGAGGCACGGCCTTCATTTTAAAACAGTCAATGAAATAATGATTAGATTATATAAAAGCTGCCTTAATAAGGCTGCTTTCTCTCTTAAAGCAAGTACAGCCACTGTATTACCACAACTCACATGAGCTCATTATAAAATGCAGTTTCTGCCGTAGGCAGAGATCGCGCTCGCTACGCGCGACGAACCAGCCGAGTTTGATGACGCGCCCACGTCGCCTGAGTTTAGACACTGTCCCAGGTCGGGGTTATGTGTGACACCAGGTCAATGGGTCACGCTAAGCCGGGTCAGAGGACCAGATGGCCAGAAAGTTCCAACACTAATTTTATGCATGTCATGCTGATCACGCGATTGGTATATAAGTGCCTTTGTTGAACTTCGTCATGTTAATGCCACGTGTGTCTGTTTTTGTTTGCTAGTTCGCCACCAGCGCGCCGGCGTGACGCAGCTGCCCTCCAGTGAGCCACCTTACAGACGCGCATTTGTTTCAATACAACACGGGCTACACACGCAAAGGCAGCTGGCAATGATCCGCACAGCAGTCGCCTTCATGCCCGTCTGAGCTCTTGAGACCCATTTTCCAAACGGGAACGAGGCCGAGGTCCGCGATTTGCAATGCTCGGCGTCCCTCACACAATTACCCGGTTTACATGGGCAGCCGAGGATAATTCGAATTAAGATCGGAACGGATCATGCGACGTTAACCCTCTCGGCGAGGGGCGTTTACATGGGCGAAACCGGCTTTACGTCGGATTAACGGTCGATAGTTCGATCCCGCTTAGTTCGAACCAAGGAACGGGTTATGGGCGAAAACTGCGCTTTTGAGGCGAACTGAACAAAACAAGAAGAAAAAAAGCCGGTACTCTGCGTATGGATGGCGAATGTCACGAGCCATGGTGGGCGCGAGACAGCTTTGAGGGCGAGGAGGAAGATGGACTTCGTTGGAAAAATGATCTGTGCGGGACTCACAGGCTTTGTAGCTACAGCACAAGCCATAGCACTTGAAACACAGGAGTTGCGCAGTCAGCACTGCCAAATCTGTCACATAAGCAGTGTTATATGCAAATTTTTACTAGCAGGAAACTGGCTAGCACGAAATCAGTATTTTCTTGTATTGGCCAATGACACTCACAAACTTACCACACTCATCAGCATGCCACCCAGCATCATGTCATCTACTTTGCGCAGCCCAAGAAACACATTACCTAATCCTGCACCAATGCATTTATGAGCAGCCTGCAACAGTGAGCTAAGCTACAGAAATGACTCATGAATGCTACATAGTTAGTGGCAAAAATTGTGTAACTATGTTGTCTTTCCCCATCCAATGCATCATCAGTACCTGAGGGCAGCATTGCCATTTAGACTTGGCATGGACTGGCAAGTCAGAATGCAGCTATTTGCTTTCTTGACATACTAGGGTTGAAATACTGCTTTGATATCCTTGCAGTCAACAGCATTGGCTGATATGGACTGATGGCTAGGTGGCACAAACAGCCGTGTTCGCACAGTCCAAAGATCATAACGTGAACCAGCCCCAGAGCTGTCATGACAAAAGCAATCTGGGCTCAAAATTCATAACAAATGATTAATTATAGCAACAGCTCAATTATCCACCTCATGGTTTGCAAAGATATGTGTCACAAAAAAGCACCAAGGCAACATATTTACTCACCAGTACAAAAACAGGTAATGATGTGCACTGCAGATGTTCTCTGCACATCATGTGGCATTAGGTTAGGTTTACTTAGTTTATGCACTGTTTTCTTCCACATGAAATGCACAAACCTGGATTTGACAGAGTACTGATGACAGCTAATTTCATCCAGTGCTCACATTTGCGTTCTTGACATTTTGGAACCATCACTGGGCAATTTTGGTCCCATCATTAAAAATAGTTCACATTCTGCACTGACTGCAATGATCTATTGCCTATATTTGTTGATCCTTTGCATCATGCAGGAATTATTGAGTTACCTATCTCACACACATTAAACTGACAAGCAACAAACAGCCTAATTGCATCAAAAACAAATATTCCAGCCCCCACTTCCTTGCCAGTTGGTCTACCAGTGTGACATAACTTCATATTTCCTTGACAAGCCAGTCACCAATATCCAGCACATCCCTCCTGCCAATAGGTGGTCAACCAAATGTTCAAGTCACAGGAGGAATGTCTGCAAAATCAATCCTGGGGCATTTATGTATTCACCTAATGAAAGAAACTATTGGTACTCCCTGCAAGAATTGTTGAACAGTTGAATTACCTACCTCATGGCCTGCAGACACCCATCACAAAAAGCACCAAGGTGACATATTTAATCACCAGCACAAAAACAGGTGATGATATGCAACACAGACGTGTTCTCCATGCAGCATGTGCCATCGTGTTAGGTGTTAGTTTATGCACTGTTTTCCTGCACATGGAACACACAAACTTGGATTTAGCAGAGTAATGATGACAACTATTTCCATCCAGTGTTCACATTTGCTTTCTTGCTGTTTTGACCCCATCATTGGGCGACTTCAGTCCTACCATTAAAAAAGTTCACATTCCGAGCTGAGTGCAATGATCTATATTTGTTCATCCGTCATATCATGCAGCAATTTTTAAGCTACCTTTCTCACACAAATTAAACTGACAAGCAACCAGCATCCTAATTTAAGGAACATCTGCAAAAACACTCCTGGGGACTTAAGGTATTAACTTAATGAACGAAACTTGGATGCATTCTCTGCAAGAATTTTGAGCAATCCAAAAATTAAAATGAGAACAAGTCAAAGCTATATAAAATAACCATATTACCTCCATCTGGCTTTTGGAAGCATGGAGCCTGCCCCAGATGTAAACTAATCTAACTTTTAGGCGGAAAGATAGCACCAAACACCGTCGACGCCTGCTGTCTGCATAGATCAAGCGCCTAGCAAGGCTAAATTACGTGAGCATTTCTGTGCTGCTAGCCACTCAAGGCCCTCAATAATAAGAGTAGTTTTAGCAGCATGATGTCAACTTCACCTTCCTTCTCTTTTCCCTTACCATCTTGGACTTGAACCGTCTCGAGCAATAGCTAAAAACCCGTGGAAAAGCGGTAACACCGCACAAAGCTGAAATGGCTATGAACAGAACTGCGTGCGCCAGGCATTTTTTTTTTTTTTTGTTTAGACAGCTGACGGCCGATAATTCGGACGAAATCCCTTCCTGAACGGATGATCCTCTCACGGGAAGGGATTTCCTCCGGCGCACGATTCGAATCAGCGGAACGGCGCGTGAGTGTATACATGGGCCGGATAGTTCGGATCGAGGACGGGTCCCGGCTTAATTCGAATCACAGCTGCCCATGTAAACAGGGTAAATGAGGAGCTCCTGTGTCGGTCAGGGGCCGGATTGCCTAAAAGGGGTCATGTGGCGGCAAGTGGCCCCGATTCGCCCTGAAGCGGTGTTTGTGTAGGTGTAGTGTGGATCAAAGCAGTAAATAACATTTTCCCCACGTCTCCTCTCCCCCGTGTCCCTTCTCATCATACGGCAACACGGGTGCGCCCAACTGGTGGTGTGGTACCTGCTGTACTAGTGGTGTGGCACAAACTGGTGATGCGGCACCTACTGGTGGTGTGGCACCTACCTTACTAGTAGTGTAGCACCTACTGGTGGTGTGGCACCTACTGTACTAGTGGTGTGGCACCAACTGGTGATGTAGCACCTACTAGTGGTGTGGCACCTACTGATGGTGAAGCACCTTCTGTGCTAGTGGTGTGGCACCAACTGGTGATGTAGCACCTACTAGTGGTGTGGCACCTACTGATGGTGAAGCACCTACTGTGCTAGTGGTGTGGCACCAACTGGTGATGTAGCACCTACTAGTGGTGTGGCACCTACTGATGGTGAAGCACCTACTGTGCTAGTGGTGTGGCACCAACTGGTGATGTAGCACCTACTAGTGTTGTTGCACCTACTGATGATGAAGCACCTACTGTACTAGTGGTGTGGCACCAACTGGTGATGCGGCACGTACTGGTGGTGTGGCACCTACCGTACTAGTAGTGTAGCACCTACTGGTGGTGTGGCACCTCCTACTGGTGGTGTGGCACCTACTGATGGTGTGGCACCTACTGATAGTGTGGCACCTACCGATAGTGTGGCACCTACTGGCGGTCTGGCACCTATTGGTGGTGTGGTGCCTACTGGTGGCGAGGCACTTACTGGTGGTCTGGCACCTACTGGTGGTGTAGCACCTACTAGTGGTGTGGCACCTATTGTTGGGGTGGCCCCTTCCCCTTTCCCGCAGGTGTGGCAGCTTTGTTTTGACACAATCAGCTGCTTTTCAAGTGCGTGCTCTTACATTTTACGCCACCTTGTTTTACTTGAACATCTTTAGGTTGCATGATCTGCTTACGTCCATCGCTGCAAACTATCCATGGTATTAGTTTGGAGGCGCCTCTGACCAACCGTGCAGCCTACAGACCGGCGCCGCACCGCGGGCGCTAGGCGCAGCCCGACCTTGGTACGCAAGGCCAAGCCAAACAACGCCCAGAAACGATCGGAGTCCAGGGGCGCGCCCAGCGAAGCGTGCCACCGGGCTTCTCAACCGCATGGACAGACGAGCCACACAGCCGTCTCTTATGACCATGAATCGTGACTTGTCCCTCGAGATCTAAACATCTCCCCCCCTCCCCCTCGGTGAGCCTCTGAGCCTGTTCGTTCCTCCCTCCCTTGGTGAGCCTCTAAGGCTTCCCCTCCCCTCCCCCAGCGCCGGCGAGTCTCTAATTTATAGGCGTCTGGCGTACCTGAGAGGCGGGGACGGGCATCCAGTTTTAAGGCAACCAATCCAGTGGCGTGGTAAGGTGAGTGGGGCGGTACTGAGACGCAGTTCAGTTGCTGCAGCAGTGCCGTCAGCCCACCCACCTGCTGATGCGACGGATGATACAGCCGCGCCATCAGCCCACCCGCCTGCTAATGCGATGGCTGAAGCAGCCGCGCCATCAGCCCACCCGCCTGCTGATGCGACGGATGATACAGCCGCGTCGTCAGCCCACCCACCTGCTGATGCGACGGCTGATACAGCCGCGCGTCAGCCCACCCTCCTGCTGATGCGACGGCTGACGCAGCCGCGCCGTCAGCCCATCCGTCTGCTGATGCGACGGCTGACGCAGCCGTGCCGTCAGCCCAACCGCCCGCTGATGCGTCTGCTGATACAGCCGCGCGTCAGCCCACCCTCCTGCTGATGCGACGGCTAACGCCGACTCGGCGGAACTAGCATGCCGATCTGCTAAAATATGCTACCCATTTGTTTCATGACATGCAGTGAAATGGTGGGCTTAGGCCGGGAAACGACGCTGGTGATGTGCGGTTAACTAGGTCCGAGAGTATTGCGACCGCATTTGTCGGAGGGTGAAAGTGCTTGCGCGTGCTTGTCGCACCATGCGATGCCAGCGTGTTCACGGTTACACGGTTACGACGTCTCAGTTACTAAACGTCCTATAAACCAAGGCAGCAACTCTCCCAATGCATTAGTACAATGCATGCATTCCGACTGTTATTGAATACGCATTGCATTCAATTTCCGCTCAATGAAAGGTCAAACTCTCCACTCAAGGATTGACTGACGAGCAGAACTACCCCACGGGCCCGCGCTCGGCCAGCTCTTCGTCGGGCTGATTACGACCAGGCGGCTCCTGCATCTGAGAGACGTGACGTCACAGCCGACACGGCCCAAGTGACGTTACCAGCACGGGGCGTCGCTGCCGCGCAGCATTACCAAAGTCCAGCGCGTGCCTCGGCACGCCACCCCTCCCCCTCCGTCCCCCCCCTCACCTGCAGAGCGGCTTACCTCTGACGAGCGTCGCGACGACCGCAGCGGTTCACCTACGCACAACGGACTGCTATGGACTGACTCATCGTTCCGAGCGCCGTCTGGCGGCGGTCCGCCGCACTACTCCAGAGTCGCATAGCTCGCCCAACAGCGGGTCCAGCGTACGAGTTGTGGGGGGGGGGGGGGGGGGGCAGCAGAAGCTTTGGACTGCGGCGCCATTCTGCTGCCAGGAGCGTCCGCTTTCCCGCTTATTTCCTTGACCTGTGCCACGAGGAGATAATCAGCATGGCGACTGAGCCTATACGATCATGGGCATTGGAGATGCCGATGATCACGTCAGAGGCCCACGTCATTATCGAGACTGATCTTGAGATAGTCTGCACGACATAATCTGCACAAGCTCGTGAGCGCTAACATCAGAAACGGGCAAGTTATAAACGGGCGAAAGAAACGGGCGAGTCTCAAGAAGGCATGGCTGTAAACTGCAACCGAGTGATCTATCTCAGTTTTCTGTGATTGTGCATTCGGAAAAATCACAGATAAAACTGCCCATCTCAGTTTTCGGCGCCTTTTTTCTTTCGTTAACCCCTGGCAGCATATTACGTAATGCTAATGCATACCTCAGTTGCAACCTTTGTGCAAAAGTGAACCACTCCTTGCAATGCTCCTGGGCCGGTCATAGCACGGATTTGCAAAGTCAATGCAGTCAATTTAAAATGTTGATTGTCTCGCTCGGAAGGTGCGATCATGCTCATTTGGTAATTATACGGGACAGCTATCGGCTGGCACTAAAAAAGGGTTGGGGATCGAAAATGGTCATTTTATTGCCAAGAATCCTGACAACGGAACACTGAATGCTGGCAGTCAGCTTAGAGCGAGGTGACGAATGAAAAAATGCGTATAATACTCACGAAGATGATTGTTTACTGTCGTTATTAAGGATTTTCTTTATGGCTTAAAGGTGAGACCACGATACATTTTTTCCATTGAAGCAGCGTTGTCTGCCAAAGGTTCCTTTTTGTTTATCCATATGGTCTACCGACATCACATTTCTTTTTGCGGGAGAAAGCCCTGCAGCGCGACGGCAAAAATACGGCAGCGTTTTAGAATGCTGATAATCACGTGCGGAAGATGAATCTTTGGGTATTTCATGACACTCAGGTTAGGGAGGGGTTGGGGGGGGGGCGAGAGAGTATGAGACGGCACGGTAGCGCATTAAAAAGTCTACAGCGACAATTTTGTTTCGTTTTCCCCTGGCAGCGTATTACGCAATGTTGACGCGGCGTCCGTGGCGTGAATGGGGACACGATAGTCATTTAAAAATACTTTGATCTAATTGAGAGATATCTATCGGCTGCAACAGAGCTGTAACAGAGCTGTCGGCCGAAGGCATCCCTTTTATCCATATGTCCCCCCCCCCCCCCCCCTGACCGTGCATTTCGGCCCGCCGGCGGCATAACTGGAGCGTGGTGGCGATCACACGGGAGCGCTTCAATATTATCCGCAGTCCTGCGCCGAGAGTGCAACTGTGTGCAATTCCTAACGAGGCGGCGGGGCTATAAGCTTGCTCTGTAACACCACTGTCGGCTCCCGGCAAACCTTCCATCAGGTTGAAAACTTGACTGCGCATCACTGAATTCTGAAGGACCGGTAGTGGAATTGCTCTGCGCGTTAACTGCAATAGTTTTAAATGCATTTTGGCATGCTCGGAGGAATTTTCCGTCGGTATTTGATAGTGGCGTGAGAGGGCCATCGACTACCACTGCAACAGTGTTATCGGCCAGAGGCGCCTGGTTTATTTTCACATGCCTCCGTCACAGCGCGTTGCACAACTTGGGCCACTTGCGATGAGGGCTGAGCCGAGCCGACACACGGCAGGGCTGTGTAAATATTTAGAAGCATGCAAGGGGAGTGACCACATGCATCTGACATCCAAGAGGTCCGGAACGACTTCGGGCTGTCGCCTCACATCACAACAGCGCTAGTGATCAGTGGCACCTGTATTGTCATTGTCATTCCGTGCATGATCCTATTCACCCATGTACTTTTCCCAAGGGTTACGACTTTGCTTTTTCGCGGCGTCGAATTGCCACCGCTCAACGGCCCGGTCGCTACCGCCGAGTTTTTGAACTGAAGGAACAGAATACGCACACGCTGTGTGTGAGCCGGCGGCCAGCGATAGTTGAGGGGAATGTCCACATTTTAGGGCACATCAGACATGATGAGACAGGCTCACTTATCACTGCTGGTATATTTTGTAGTGAAAAAGACTCATGGGTGTCTATTTCTATTCTTTTGTGAGGGCTTTCGTCCTCCCAATGTTAAGGTGCCTCCCCCCCCCCAATGTTGACTTGGCCACCCCTTTGTTTTTGGTTGGAATGCCACAAAAACGTGGGTAAAAGATGATCATACACGAAGACTATCTTATTTTATCTTTCTGCGCTGTGGCGTCACGTAACACTCTCATCATAAAAAGTTATGGCTGCCCTCACCACCAGATTCAAATTGCAACAGCTGAGCGGATAAGCGATGCAATTAGCTTTTCATACCTAGCGCCACAAGGCACGCAATGTTTTGTGAGGTTAAAGTGAAAACCTCTAGAATATGGGAATAGTCTAAGCCCTTCATGGCTAACCCTATCTCCATTCCCACAACCAAAATGTGTGCCGCCTCCAATGACCGCCTTCACGTGCCGATCAAAAGAGGCCTGTTCGTCCAGTTCCTGCTCCCTGGATCTAACCGTCTATAGCTTCTATGCTGCTTAAACTGAATACTTTTGTAAATTATACAAAGATAAAAATATATATTGCGTTTAATAAAAAAGGGCTAAATCCGGTGAGAAAAAATCTGGGGGAGAAGGTTTTCGGGCGTTCGATTCGGCCCCCCCTCCAATGATTTACAAAAATTGAGACCCTTGAAAAGGCTGCTCTAGAAAACGAAATTCATCTATTTAGTCAACATGTTTCTCCATACGTCACTGTTTGCTTGCTTAATCGTACCATGCACAACGTTTATTGAGAGCCATTTGACGGTCATTATACCTGGACATCGTGCTCGCAAACACCAAATGTGAACGACCTGACAACTATATTTTTGGGCCGTAATCGCCACATGGCTGATGGTATGACCGGATTTGAAAGACGTTATTATGGAGTCATGGATGCCTGGGTGTCCACGAAATAGCCTCACCAAAATAGTGTGGACTTCTTCGTGGGCTTGTAGCTCAGAAACAAAACGGGCTTAGGTGTTTTGAAGGCCAGGGCTATGAAATGAATCACCGAATGATCTTCCAGGTGGCTATTTCAGCTCAAAACCTCACACAGATTTGAAGCACTCTCTTTCAGCTTTTGTTCATTCACTCTTGTTGGGAAAAACAGGTGAGCCACAATAACAATGGAGTGCATCGCCCGTTTACATGAATCAATGTAAAAGGAACTGTCCAAATTAAGCTAATAATAAGTTGTGACTGTTGCGACGAGACAACTGAGCTCGGCTTTTTGAAACCGATGCACGCTGCTACGGGAAACAGCACCAACATAGTGTTCACGGTGTGCGTTTTGGAATCGCCGCAGAATGCAACAAACATATTGCACTTATGTTAGTGAGTAAAACCTGAAACATGCTATGTGGGATGTGGCACTGACGGCGACGACCGGACCGCGTTTTCTTGGAGAAGCCTGTTAAAGCATGACGTCACTCCGCCAGTCACCCCGGCCATTGTTTGCGGCTTTGTGGAGCCGAAGCACGTCGCTGAGTGGCGTCAACATATCGAGGAACCAAGCCCAACGGCTGGAGTGCAGTTATGAAGTTCGGAGCAATCCTAAATAGCGATGAAGATGCCAACACTAGTGAGCCGTGGAACTGACGACCCGGATGATGTCACAGGGTGACACGTGGTGTCGCCGACATGTGCAACACCACGAAGGTGTCGCCGACACGTATGACTTCACGGGGTGCCACCGAACCCGTGACTTCACGGAGGTGCCGCTGACACGTGTAACTTCACAGGGTTCCGCCGACACGTGTAACTTCACGGGGTGCCGCCGACACGTGTAGCTTCACAGGGTTCTGCCGATACCCGTGACTTCACGGGGTGCCGCCGACACGTGTAACTTCACAGGGTTCCGCCGATACCCGTGACTTCACGTGGTGCCGCCGACACGTGTAACTTCACAGGGTTCCGCCGATGCGCGTGACTTCACGGAGGTGCCGCCGACACGTGTAGCTTCATAGGGTTCTGCCGATACCCGTGACTTCACGGAGGTGCCGCCGACACGTGTAGCTTCATAGGGTTCCGCCGATACCCGTGACTTCACGTGGTGCCGCCGACACGTTTGACTTCACGTGGTGCCGCCGACACGCGTGACGTCACGCACTTAGCGGTAGGACCTGGCAGCGGTGACGGTGCCCAAGCTGGGCCGACTGCACCGCCGCCCTGGCAGTGCGACGCAGTGCGGAAGCGTGAGCGTCACCAAAGTCCACCAGAGAGCGCGCACGCGGCTACAGCATCTGCGGCAGCCTGGCCTCGGCCGTGACGATGACGTTGGTGTAGTGGCAGTGGAGCAGCAGCGCGGCCTTGTGGGTGGTAGGTGCCGGCGGTGAGGGTGGCCAGACGGCAACCCACAGCGCCACCTTATTGGCTTGGCACCACATCACCACGATGAGGAGCGCCGCAGGTGGTGTCAGTCGCACAGCCGGGCGCCGGCCAAGCCAGCCAGCCCATCATCCACATTGTCACCACCACACACGTCACACATTTTGTACTGAAAGAAATTCATTACCATGCACTGTTAATGCAGAACAATTCTAAGCCCTCGCCATATCTCTACTAACGACGAATACAAGCAGTTGTATTTTCCATCACGGTCCACTGCGGAACAGCTGAACGCTTCATATTCCTGTTATGGAAGAACATCAAACAGCGAAGCGTCCTATAACGCTCACGGCGCACCTATGTGTGTCATGCATCGCTGACACGCGTTTTTCAGGGCGCACATTGCCGAGCATGCTCACCAGCGAGCCTGCGGCTATTTACTGGTGGACGCGATCAATTAGCGGGGCTCGGATTTCTCTGAGCAGTTCTCATGCTCAAATATGCGGCAAAGCACACATATTCACGCTCCGACACGCAAGAGGCACGGCCCTCATTTTAAAACAGTCAATGAAATAATGATTAGATTATATAAAAGCTGCCTTAATAAGGCTGCTTTCTCTCTTAAAGCAAGTACAGCCACTGTATTACCACAACTCACATGAGCTCATTATAAAATGCAGTTTCTGCCGTAGGCAGAGATCGTGCTGGCTACGCGCGACGAACCAGCCGAGTTTGATGAGGCGCCCACGTCGTCTGAGTTTAGACATTGTCCCAGGTCGGGGTTATGTGTGACACCAGGTCAATGGGTCATGCTAAGCCGGGTCAGAGGACCAGATGGCCAGAAAGTCCCAACACTAATTTTATGCATGTCATGCTGATCACGCGATTGGTATACAAGTGCCTTTGTCGAACTTCGTCATGTTAATACCACGTGTGTCTGTTTTTGTTTGCTAGTTCGCCAACAGCACGCCGGCGTAACGCAGCTGCTTTCCTGTGAGTCACCTCAAAGACAATCAACGGGCGCGCATTCGGTTCAGTATAATGCGGGCTGCACAAGCAAACGCAGCTGACAATTATCCGCATAGCAGTCGCCTTCATGCCCGTCTGAGCTCTTGAGATCCATCTACCAAGCGCGAACGAGGCCGAGGTCCGCGATTTGCAATTCTCGGGGTCCCTTACACAATGATGAGCTCTTGTGTCGGTCAGGGGCCAGATTACCTAAAAGGGGTCACGTGGCGGCAAGTGACCCCGATTCGCCCTGAAGCGGTGTTTAGAGAGCCCGAAGGGCCTCTTGACGCCAAAGGTAAGGGGCTCTATTGGAAAGCTGAACGACCCGAAGGGCTAGCTGTGGGTCATATCAAGCACCCCCGCCCGTAGTACCGTCCAATATCAAATGTCAAATGTCAGTGAGAGAAATTCTCTCGTCGATTGGGGACGCCTGAGACAGAGCGTTCCTCTGTTTCGGCCAGAGATCACCAACACCGAACAGTCCGCTTCGTGTCGGTTTGAGCTTAGGGGCCTATTTCTCAAGCGGGGATACGGTCAGGCCCGCAATTTACATCGCCCGGGGCCTCTGCGGCAATGCTGGGCTCCTGCATCGTTCAGGAGCCCCAAGTGCCTTACAGGGTATTGTGTATCAACAATGGGTCTCGAGTCGGTCAGTAGAGGATTTGCTCAAAAGGGACGGAGACGGGACCCCAAATTACAAGGCACGCCTGCGTTAGACAGGGCTCTCTGACAATGTCAGAAAAAATAACAATTTATGATGATTGCTCACATTGATGCAATGAAAGAACCCTGTGCCAGTTAGGGGCCTTAGCAGTGAACGGTTGGCCCTCGAACCCAATTCAAGCATGGGCCCGTTAATCCGAACTGGAATCCATGCGCGCTTTACGGGACCACCTGCGGAGATCAGGGATGCTATTGCGACATTGAGGGTTCCGTCGCTGTTCCGAGGTCGACTGCGGGAATGAGAAGGCCTTTTAGGTCAGGGAGGGAGCCAAGGTGATAAGATGTATCCCTCTGAAGACCTCTGGGTCAGTCAGAAGATCCCGCCCCGTGTCGGCTGAGTAGAAGCCGGAAAACAACCGTGGTGAGACGGAATGGCTCTTCAGCTCTGGCCGCGAACAATAGTGTGTCCCCTAGTGTTCTACTCAAGTGGACTCCTTTCACAGAAAGAAATAACGTGCTTCATTAGTCATGAGTGGGTCAAAGAGTGGGTCGAAGTGAATTAAAAGACGAACAAAGCCATCCCATGCTTGTATGAGAACGTCTATTATTCTACAGAATCAACTAGTAAAACAAATTACATCAAAAGGTTTGAGCCTGCTTGCCCGCGATCTCGAAAGTGAGGACAGCGATGACCTGGGTTGCAGTTTCGGCAAAACCGGACGGCGTTGGCCACCGCAAGTAACACCAGACGGCGGGAGCCGTGCGCGCGAGAACGACTGCCTTAAAACAATAGTCCCGGATGTCTTTCAGAATTAAGTGACACCGTTCATGGATGAGACTGGGCGCATCTTTTTTACGACTTCAAGGCTATTCTCTGAACACATGAACAGCTGCAGCAGCACGAAAAGTGGAGACTTTCCATTTACTTTTTCAGTTCCATCATCAGATTCCAGCTCAACTTTATGGTGCTGCAAGGGCCAATTCGTTTTCATCGAGCGAGTTCGCAATACATGCGGGTCCATATGTGCCCACTCTCGGAACACTGTTGGATGCATAGTGCACACATGTCCCTGGAAGACATTACCTGGAATATTGTCTTCCGGACATTCAGGATACGCATAGGATGCACACGTGTAGTGCACACGTGGAGATGATCATACAGCACGTAAGCCGCGGTCATGCATCTCGCAACGATCTTTACGTGGTCCCTGCCGTTTACAGCCTTTGCAGGCGCGCTTGAACGGTGCCGGATTGGACAACCATCTCGGCCCGCAATGTGCCACATTTGAAGATATAAAAGCAAGCATCCTATTGCACCACATGTCATAAAACAACCTCATTTTTGACTATTGGTATAATTTTGAATGGGAAAAGCTGCTGTAGACAGCACAGTGTCTGTGTCCAGTAAATATGCTCTTTAATAAGTCGTTCGATAACGATTACACACATATTT
The DNA here is from genome assembly GCF_011947565.3 of Pollicipes pollicipes. Classification (NCBI taxonomy): domain Eukaryota; kingdom Metazoa; phylum Arthropoda; class Thecostraca; order Pollicipedomorpha; family Pollicipedidae; genus Pollicipes; species Pollicipes pollicipes. Next base: position 23,663,539 of record NW_023596805.1, on the reverse strand, counting down.
GAAACACTCTCTTTAACTCTCATGATAGCTCAAGAAGCTGCTGTCGGAAATTGTAACATCAATGCCGCAATCGATTCCCCTGGAACAGATTTCTGCAGCAATACCTGATAATGCCTCAATGGATGCACGGGCTATGCCTGAGCAGCAGTGAATGACCTTGAACAGGCCTTGCTGAAGGCTTTGCCTGGGATGTCACACTAATGTTACAAGCCTGCAGCACCACTGGTGCCCATGTGCGTTTAAAGAACCGGCCGAATGCCAAGCAATGCTAGCAATGCCAATAAAGACGCTTCATGCTAGCAATTCAATAGCATGTGTAATAGCTGTCAGCTGTTTACTCCCTGGTCACCACCATGAAAGTAGTACATTTCAATTGACTTGGCTTTTCCGTGTGTGTTCTGTTATGTTTGCAACTCACTAAGTTCTCAAAATGTGTGTGAAATGAATGCTGCAAAAGCTTGGAGCACTCTGTTTAGACAGAAAGACTGTGACAATGCACACCTATATGTATATTGTGTGTACTAAGTAAAGGGATCTCGTATGATTTATTGCACACGCATATGAGCTGATAAGTGCATTGAAAAAATTGACTAACACTCAAACTCAATGCAAATCAAATGGAAAATATCAGTTTTATAGTGGTGAGCAGCCAGTCCAATGTCTCTCACCCGAGTTGCTACTTCACATAAACTTTTTGAGCTATTTAGACGGATTTCGAGACAAGTAATGCCACCGATCACATCGCGCACGTCTGTTCTATGTACATTGGGTCGAATCTGAATCCCAACATCGAATTTAGGGAACGAGGGAGAGGCCAATCCGTCGTGTTCGTCATCCTTGTCCCCTGTTGGCAGCTCTCCTGTGACGTCACAGTACGGTCTCAGCGAGTGAGGCCGCTGGTTGGTGGCGCAGTAAGCAGTCAGCGGCCCGGCAGGTAGAGGCTCCCCGCCCAGCTCTCAGTAAGCAGTCAGCGGCCCGGCAGGTAGAGGCTCCCTGCCCAGCTCTCAGTAAGCAGTCAGCGGCCCGGCAGGTAGAGTCTCCCCGCCCAGCTCTCAGTAAGCAGTCAGCGGCCCGGCAGGTAGAGGCTCCCCGCCCAGCTCTCAGTAAGCAGTCAGCGGCCCGGCAGGTAGAGTCTCCCCGCCCAGCTCTCAGTAAGCAGCCAGCGGTCTAGCAGACAGGCTCCCTGCTCAGCTCTCAGTAAGCAGTCAGCGGCCCAGCAGGTAGAGTCTCCCCGCCCAGCTCTCAGTAAGCAGTCAGCGGTCTAGCAGACAGGCTCCCTGCTCAGCTCCCAGTAAGCAGTCAGCGGTCTAGCAGACAGGCTCCCTGCTCAGCTCTCAGTAAGCAGTCAGCGGCCCGGCAGGTAAAGGCTCCCTGCCCAGCTCTCAGTAAGCAGCCAGCGGTCTAGCAGACAGGCTCCCTGCTCAGCTCCCAGTAAGCAGCCAGCGGTCTAGCAGACAGGCTCCCTGCTCGGCTCTCAGTAAGCAGTCAGCGGTCTAGAAGACAGACGCTCCCTTCTCAGCTCCCAGTAAGCAGTCAGCGCCCTAGCAGGTAAAGGCTCCCTGCTCAGCTTCATGTGAGCAGTCAGCGGCAAATACCACACAATCGACGAAAACGTCTGATGTAAGTCTGATTGTCAAGCGCGGCGAATGAAAATCGTCCACCGTAAACACGCCATCTCATTTCAGTTAATAGCCCGTTGCCGTCAAAAGGAATGTTCTGTATCGTTTGCATCTGACCAGATGATCTGGTTTCCATCCCATATTTTCCGGCACGGTGAGATGCATCCAGATGCTTCGCTCATCCTTGCGGCCTTCAAGATTCTCATAGCATATTCTCGTCTTTCTGAACGCATCTGCAAGTTTTTGGCGTTTCTGGTGTTCGCAGTGTCATGAACCGTCATTTGCTACAGTGGCTGCAAAGACATAACGTATCAAAATGTTACTGAGTGGGCTGTGCCCGGCTGACTAGTCTGAGCTTCAGTTGGCTGACGCCGAAACTCGTGCGAACAGCGGGCCATGTTCACCAGTCATGGTTTCATGTTTCATGCGGCTGCCGCTTTCATTTGACATCTCACCCCGAGTTTTCAGCAGGTAAACCTGAACGGCTGTTTATTTACAGCCAGATTCGTCATCTAAGTTGAAGACAAGAATGTACCTGTCGTAAACTTCAGCCCCGAAAACGTACTTGTGGACTGAAGTGGCGTGTGTTCACCTGACGTAGCGAAACCAACGGAGGGCTATCACGGGTAAGGGCCTGCAGCTAGAGTATGATGACAAAGACCTCAAGTCAGGATTCAACGCCAGGGCTCATCAGCAGGGTGCGGGAAATGCGAACCCCATGTGAGACATTTCAGGCGAGCACACCGGACGCTGGCGGAAAGCAACGGCATCTGCTAGAGCCGGTGCTAGAGCCACTTCAAACACATTCCGGGCCTGCTGACACAGACCCGGCACCTCCCGAGTCGTTGGCCTCAGAGTCAGAGATACACGACTCGGCGTACAGCTGGGTGTTGATGGGCGCAGTAGCGCTGCAGATGGTGCTAACCGGGGGTATCATGAAGTCCTTTGGCCTGATCATGCTGGCGCTGATGCGGGACCGTGGCCTCTCGGCAGCCCAAGCAGTCACCATACTGGGCATCTTCCTCGGCATTCAGCGCCTGGGGGCTCCGCTGGCCGCGTTGATGTGTCGCCGACTGTCCGAGAGGCATGTGGCCCTGCTCGGCAGCCTCTGCTGCACGCTAGGTCTGGGTCTGAGTGCCCTGGCCGACGTCGCTCGCGTGCTTTACCTCACCAACGGGGTTCTGTTCGGAACTGGCCTTTGCCTCTGTATGACGTCCAGCGTGATAATACTGCAGCAGTACTTCGACAACCGACGTGGTCTAGCCACTGGCATCATGGCAGCCTCGTTCCCCGTCGGAGGCGTAGTCTTTCCGCCTTTGATAAATCTCCTGCTGAACGAGTTCGGCATGGGTGGCACCTATCTGCTGCTCTGTGGACTGTTAATGCACATGTTCGTCTCGTCGATGCTGTACCGGCCGCCGCATACGCAGAGGATGATCATGCGATTGGACAGAAAGCGACTGCTGCGAAAGAAGTGGAAAACACCCGATACCTTATGCACGAACAAAAGCCACAGCGAGAGACAGCACCTACCCGTGAGCCAGGACATCCAGGCGGCCGTCACTGATTCGGAGCTGAGCTGTGCTGCCAACGGTAGCCCGGCGGTGGCGGTCATACTGCCACCTGCGGTCAACGGCCGCTGGGCGCAGCTGTCGCGCATGCTGGACCTGAAGCTGCTTGCCGACCCGCTCTTCTTGTCGTGCACGTTCTGGGCTTTCATGGTCTGCATTGGTTTTCCACACATGAACATGCTCCTGCCGAGCTCCGGCTCGCAAGAAATCAAAATGAGCCGCGACCGCATGGCCAATATGGTGGCCTTCATGGCGCCCATCGAGTTTGTGAGCTCACTGGCGTTCGGCGCCGTGCTTGACCGCCGGCTCTTCCACAAGCGCTACGGCTGCATCATCACCAGCATGGTTGGAGGCACCGCTGCACTGGCGATGGTGTTCGTGCGATCGAGCGCTGGTCTGTACGTCTTTGCCGCTCTCGGGTACATGACCAGCGGCTTTATACTCGTAGTGGTGCCGTTGTTGTTGGTTGAGTTTTACGGTGAGGAACGAATCTCGTCAGCGTCAACACTGTGTGCCGCGTTGGCGAGTCTGGCGAGCATGACGTCGATGCCCTTGGGCGGCCTGCTGCGCGAGGCGACCGGCTCACACCGTCCGGTATTTGCTGTGATCTCGGCGTGCGTGCTGAGCGGCGGTCTCTCTGTGCTGCTGCACCCCATCATCATACGTACTTGGCCTCAGCGAGCGCCGAAAGCAGCTTGACAATCTCATCATCATACGTGCTTGGCCGCAACGAGCGCCGATGGTCGCCTGACGAACGTTTTTTGGGCGTGATTTTGGTGTGAGCCTTAACCAAACCACAACATCAGAGCAAGAATATGTATATATATATATATATATATATATATATATATATATATATATATATATATGTTTGTGTATGCGTGTGTGTGTGTGTGTGCTCTTTAATATAAACATATTATGTGCTCTTTTAAGTTGCCGGTTGAGGAATGCATGAAAGGTTGTCATTGCAAGGACGGTGTTCCCCATGAGCACCGTTGAGCCGACTGGGGTCGCTCCTACACCTGTGGTCAGCTCTGCGTCGTTTCAATACTGATACCTGGCTGCGCGCTGACCACGTATATATTCTTGACATGACAATTTCGAAATGCATTGGGCGTCACCCCCCACCTAGCGTTTTCACTTTCCATGAGCTTTGTACCAAGCGTGCAACAGCACAAAGGATCTCGTGGCCAAGGTACACATTCATTGTTTACTGGCAGCCCTAGTGTAGCAGATTGACACTAAAACCGACGATTTACCCTCGTCCCGTGAGTCAAAAGGTCTGAGCAAAAGTCGATACATAATGCATCAACATTCCCTAACAGATAGCTGCATTATCCCTAGACGGGCGTGTTGACGTTCCCACCCAAATTTTCCCAGGGATGTTGCTACCGCAGTCCTTGGGAGAGGTTCGCCTCTTCTGGTCGGATCTGCTCCGCTCCCCCTCCCCCTCCCCCAACGCCTCTTGCCCGGCGAAGATTATCAGTGACGCTCAAGCACTTATGATGTTCCTTTACCTTTGTCGTGACTGGTACGCCTGCATCCGTTGTGCTCGCTTGAAATGTCCCATTTGGGGTTCGCGTTCCCGCACCCTGCTGGTGAGTTCTGTCATTGAATCCTGACATGGGGTCTTCGTCATTATACTCTCACTGCAGGCTCTCGATCGTGACAGCCTTCCGTTGATTTCGGGACGTCAGGTGCACACACGTCACTCCAGTTCACAATTACGTTTCAAGGCTGAAGTTAACGACAGGCACGGTCTTGTCTTCAACGTGGTTGACGGATCTGGCTGTGAATAAACAGCCTTTCAGGTTTATCTGCTGAAAACTCGGTGTCAGATGTCAAATGAAAGCGACAGTCGCATGAAACATAAAACCATGACTGACGACGGGCGAGGCCACTGGTCGTACGAGTTTCGTCGTCAGCCAACTGAAGCTCAGACTAGTCGGCCAGGCACAGCCCACTCAGTAATATTTTGGCATGTTATGTCTTTGCAGCCACTGTAGCAAACGGCGGTCCATGACACTGCAAACACCACAAACGCCAAAAAAATCGCAGATGTGTTCAGGTAAACAAAAATGTGCCATGCAAATCTAATATGTCTCAAGAATGGGAGAAGCATCTGGATACACCTAACCATGCCGGATAACATTCAATGGATACCAATCCATCCGGTCAGCTGCAAACGACAACAGAACATTCCTATCGACGGCGACGCGCTATTAACAGAACTGTGGTGGTGTGTTTACGGTGGACGAGTTCCATTCACCGCGCCAAACACTCACACTTACATCAACACTTTCGTCGATATTGTGGTATTTGCCGCTTACTGCTTACATGAAGCTGAGCAGGAAGCCTCTACCTGCTAGGCTGCTAACTGCTTACTGGGAGCTGAGAAGGGAGCGTCCGCCTGCCGTGCCGCTAACTGTTAACTGAACTTCGAGCACCATCGACCTGCGGCCTTACTTGCTGAGGCGGTACTGTGACGTCACAAGGCAGCTGCCAACAGGCGACGAGGATGACAAACACGGTGAGTCAGCCTCCCCCTCCTTCCTCAAATTCGATGTTGGGATTCAGATTTGACCCAACGTGCTTAACTGGAGTGCGCCACCTTTTCTCACTTTGCACTTATAGTCCAGGCGCGTCCCATGTGATCCGCAGTGTTAGTTGTCCCGAAATCCGCCTAAATAGATCGAAATATGTACTTCAAGTAGCCGCTCTGATGAAGAAACATAATTGAACTGCCTGTTCACCACCATAGAGCTTACATTTTCCATTTGATCCTTATCGAATATGAGTGCTAGATGACATCTTCAATCCAATTATCACTGGCACCAAGTACTTACAGCCCTCTGTTTAGGACACACAATATACACACCTGTGGGCGTTATCACGCTCAGTGTTGTTGTCTAAATAGAGTTTTAAATAGTGCAGCTTCCGTAGCACTTATTTTACGCACATTTTGAGAAATAAATGTTGGTTCGCGACACTGAGGGCCGGCTGTTAAAACCAGCGAATCGGCCGACCGGTCGGACGATAACAAATACACTGCTTTGTCACCGATCTATCACCGAGTCGGCCGGCCAACTAAAAATCAAGGATATTTTTGTCGCCGGGCTGGAATGAAATCTACAAAAGATACCATGGTGCCGTAGAGTAGGGTAAAGGATTTTTACGGAAACGTTTGCTGGTGTTACGTAGCGAAATGTATTACCATGGAGGCATAACATCTATGTATGGATAGCTCATGTCATATTTTGCATAGTATGCTGTATTATTTGGTTTTTGCTGTCACCAAAATTTGCTGTTCGAAATCGTTTTTGGTACAAAGCTTTGCATGAATACATACATTTTTTTAGCTGACCTCATACACCAAGTTGGCGAGTTTTACCACCCCTGGTTGAGGTCGACAAATGCCAAAATGGCCAAGGCGGACGATGCTATGAAGCATCCCTTCACAATGTCCAATGTGCTGTCGGACGATGGGGAACTCGAGAAAGACCGTTCCCGATCTAAGTTTTCATTGCACGCGTGTTGGAATGGCCATGCTGAATAACGTTACCCTCGCAGCTCTCCTGTCGATGTACTACATATGGCATCGTCTTCTCACAGGTCAAAGCTGTGGTTTGTTACTACCTTGATGCGGCCAACCGCTGGCCCTCTCCTATTTGATGAAACGCACGCGGTTGGGGAAACATCGCGCGCATCAGAAGACAGATCGACTGCTTGGTTGGTTTTCGAACAGGCCGACCCAAACGGACACACCCTTCCGTTGAACCGCATCCGAGGAACCCGCTCCATCAGGTAAGAGCTATGCTCTACGGAGAGTGGTACCTGAGCTGTTCCATACACCTGCGAGCAACATTAGTCACAAAGAGAAAACACTAGTAATATGCATATTCGTCGGAGAAAACCAGGAGAATGGAAAAGTCTAGCGATCTGGCGTTATATTCAGAAGGTGCTACGGTGATACAATATGCCGATGACACACAGATTTTGGTTACTGGAAAGAAAAAGTGCACTGCAACAGCTTCTCGCAACCATGGAGAGTGCCTTGTCAATTGTATTGGACTGGTTTAAGAACCACTCTATGAAAATGAATACAACAAAAATACAGTTAATGGTTTCGGGACGAAGGCTATGCTGCGTCATATGCATCCTGTGCATGTCAAGTTCAGGTCAGCTGTCATCACTGGAAGCAGTACTGTCAAAAACCTTGGATTGGTGTGGTGATGGACGGAAATCTCACATTTGAACCGCACATTGATCAGCTTGTTGCCAGGTCGACGGGCGCTCTGGTGGTCCTGTCACATGCCAAGCATGTTCTCCCTAGAGACACCCCCGTTCGCATCGTCGAAGCTCAAGTCCTTTCCTCCATTAGATACTGTGTAGTACTGTATGGTACTCACGTAGCCACCCAGTTCCATCGCGTGCAAAAACTCGTGAACTTCTGTGCGCGGGTTATGAGCGGAAGGAGAAGGTTGAACCACATATCGGATATAATCAGGGATCTACGATGGCTTAGTGCTGAACAGCTTGTCAGATATCATATGTTGTGCCTGCTCAAAAAGGTCTTACTCACGGGCCAGTCACCAGATATAGCCGCGATGTTCACACGTGCTCAGCACACTCGTGAAACGCGACAGGCTAACCAGCTGAGGCGCCCCCGAGCGGTGAGCAACTCTGACATTCGCCGATTTAGCCACAGAGCATCAGATTATGGAGTTTCTACTGAGTGAGGCGAATGTGGGCACATGAGTGGGTGCGTGTGTGTTCGATTGTGTGTGATGCCACAATGTGAATGCAATAGTGTGATTCACCGAGATGATCCCTTGACTGATGTGTGATGTGTTAGGCTATTTTTACTAGGTTTCACAGTGTCTCTTTTATGCCCGTTTCATCAATGATGGCGTGTAACTTTTAAAAAGCCACTAGATCTTGTGGAAAGTTACAAAATACATGAACATTGAGCATTGAGCATTGAACATTGAAAGTAGATGAGCTAATGTTTCGGCAACATGCCTTTATGGAAACAATAGCGAAAGACTTTACAGCACAGTTCTGCTATTGTTTCGATAAAGGCATGTTGCCGAAATGTCAGCCGATCTATATCTCCATTCTGGTTTTTTTTCTTCCGAGGAATAAGGCTATTATTACTGTCTTATCTATAAGAGTGGTATCTGCTCACTCGTTTATTTCTCACAGTTGCACGTGAGCTTTCTGTGCGCCTCCTAGCTCACACCGAATAGATAGAAACCAACCAAGTAGGCTGATAACCGTTTTCTGTTGTAGCCTGGCCAAGTCGGAATGTGTATTTGCTGCGACCGCCGACCATCGGCACCGATGAACGAGCGCTGGAGTCGCAACGGACCTACCGTTGAACGTGGGCACGTGTTAGTGACACCAGGGTCTACCTACCATGCTATTCCTAAAATGGGGGAGGGGTAATGTCTCGGTCGTATTTTGGGCTCCTCACAGCACGAAGTGACCTTAAGACCGGGAGCTGGTGCCGCCGTTTGAAGAGAGACGTGATCAGGCAGTCGCAAAATATTGCAAACATTTCAAACGCCTGTGACCTCACATGTGCGCTTATGCACGGGAAAAACTTTTTCGTCAGCATACGCTTATCTGCTTGCTTAACTTGTGCCTACGGCGAGTGGCAGGTCAGTTGAAGTTATAAATACGGACAATTACTGCGTTTTTACCGTTATTTTTTAGGTGATAAGCATATCAGACCAGCTTTCGGCAGTATAAACGGCGTACCACTGATTAATAATCTGAAATATCCTTCTTCGTCCTATATCCGTCTGTCTGTCATGCACAACCGCGGCCACAGCTCGGTGCTGGTGCCAGAAGGCTGCTTATATTCGGTGTGCGGATGGCCCAGCGGGGTCGCATCCTCTCACATCTCGGACCGGATGTGACCAGCGGGGTCGCATCGTGTCACATCTCGGACCGGATGTGACCAGCGGGCCTCCGTCGGCGCGTGCCAACACGCCAACTGACCGACATAGCCGTAACGTAGGCTGAAACCTGGCTTATACGGTGAAGCTGGGTGGGCGCAGCGAAACGGGATCATGGCCTCCAGGATCGGAAAAGAACAGACAGTTGTACAAACACATGTGCGATCGGACGCGCATGAACAAACACGTGCGCGCTCACGCAAACAACAAACTCATCTGTCGGGACCGTTGTTTTCAGGCTTGACGTAAGGGCTCGGCGAACGGGTTAGAAAAATACGGGAAACTGACTGCAAGAGCATATACATGTACGGTCACACGCGTGCTCAGGCCATTAGATGGTGTCGCTCATGCGGGCTAGGTTGGGTCCTAGAGTCGAGTTGGGTGCCGAGAGGATCAATGGCGGAAGTGCTTGTCGCGATTACAGCACACCAGATTTTGGATTTTTCGCGGGGTCAGCTTTTCGGTGCTTGTCTCGGAAGAACATTGCCATCTAGCTGCCAACTCAAACGCTGACCTCATAACTAGAATATGAGGAAAAATATCCACCGCGGTGTACCGACCGTTTGAACCAAAAACGCCCTAATCGGCGCCCTCCGGCCCTGCAGCCCCAGCCCTTCTGCATTGTGCGTTGCCGTCACACATGCGCACAGTTTGACGCCGGCCTACTGCGCCACCTATAGCGTCTACGGCAATTTACAGCGTGAGGGTACGACGGCCGCTCTGGCCATGTGACTGCCTCATTTGGGTACGACAGTCGCTCTGGCCATTTCACTGGTACATTTGCGTACGACAGTCGCTCTCTCCATGTGACTGGTACGTTTGGGTACGACAGTCGCTCTGGCCATGTGACTGCCGCATTTGGGTATGGCAGTCGTTTTGGCCATGCGACTGCTACATTTGGGCAAGCTAGTGGCAGTCCCAGCTGGCGTTTGTTAATCTGGCTGAATACTATAGGCGCGCTGCTGCATGACGCGGCGGTAATTCCCATGTCACACGATGCAGAAGGGCTGCATTGTTTGTTTGATGTTAACAGAAACTTGCAGTTCGGCCCGCTTTGATACCTTTTCAAAAGACCATTTTTGCGACCAGGTTATGCACTACATAAAACTGGCCTTTTTGAAAATGTTTGTCATCGATTTGCTCAGCTTGCATTCCATCTGACCCATAATTAACCAGGGTTCAATTATCCCCCAGCCAGCATATGATTACAAAGCTGCATGCTTGTAAAAGTTGGATAACAGCTTGAAACTGTCATTTTACATAATTGTGCTTCTAAAACTGTCATTTTGAACATATAGCTGTGTCCTTTGGAAACAATGGAACGAGTTTATCTTTTATTTGATATTGTGTTCCGCCGCAGACCAATAAGCATGCGGTTCTACAGCGCTTCTCTGTACTTTTATCGACGCCAATGCAAGGAATCTATGCTCATCTGGACGAGGGACGACCTATCTTAGTGCAGGGAACATGTCCACCGAAATCTTTACACGAGTGATGACCTTGTCCGGTGCAGGAAAACATGCCTTTATTACATGTGATGACGCAACTCCTTGAAGGTGAAAAAGTTCTTCAGCGTAACAAACGCTGCCTGACCTAGTGCAGGTAACTATTTCACTCTGACAAGTACCGGCCTGGCGTTATACACCCGGCCAGTCGTCTCGAGTCGGTATGCCCCGCCCCAAACTCCCTCGAACAGCTGATCACATGTCTTGTCGTTATGAGTCTGGTGCTGGTGAGCTGATGGGTGTGATAGATAATACGCTAAGTAAGGTAAGTTAAGACTTGGAACCTGACGCAGACCCCGCACCATGCACTTGAGCACGCGGCCTGTTCCACACAGCGGCACCTCCTCTCAGGGAGCACCTGCGGGCCGAAGACGTTCACGTGCTCGGTGACAGCCGCACCGAGGCGCCCGGCCCTGGACGGGACTTGGCTCTGCTGGCCGCCTGCAGCCACACCGTGTTCAATTACGGCGCCTACGGCTTCTTGGAGTGTTCCTCGCGGGGCGGACCAAGCGCGTGGTCATAGCGCCAACACAGTAAATTATCTTTAAAAGTATGGTGGCGAAACGTCTGGCGTACCCCTGAGAGGCATTTGTATGGCGCGCATTCGTGTGAGCATCACTGTTCTTAAGTGGCGTGGGCAGAATGCGGCAGAATACGCAGAGATATCAAGTATAGCCTTATTTCTAAGGTCAGGTGAAGGATCACTGTGACAGACCCGCGGTCATGGGAACATTGTATGACACTTAAGAAGTGTTAATGGGGTGGACTTATACAGTTAGCTGCGTTCTTCGTACAACCGTGTCATGTATCGGATATTTCTCATATGCATGATAACGGTTATATTTATGTCATAGTTACATAAAGTAACGTATAGGTGCATGCCATGGTAGTAGGTCACATGATATTATGCTACGGAATATGTCACTGCTAGCGAGGTCCCATAAACATTACTGCTTGGACAAGACACATGCAAAAGTTAATGACCAGTGAGGCGAGAGGTTAGATATTATATTGAAGGAGAAAATAGTTAAGCCGTATTTGAGAGAGTTTGGAGAACATAACAAGACTCGAGTTTAAGATTATAACACAAAGCGAGGAAAACCATAATGGCCGCGGCGGGTCTCGAAGGTCATTGTCGGCGTCCGAGTCGGATGAAGATGGCGATCAGTGGATCGCTGGCCACCGCAGTCGGTGAGACTGGTCGACTACCGGTCGTGCTTGCTCGTGACGTGTTGCGCGTACTTCTGAATGCTGACTGGTAGGAATAAAGCCAGAACAGACAGGGTATCGGCCAAACTTGGAAGAAGCCTCGGAACTGCACCTATCACTCCACAGGGTTTGCTGACATCTAGGCACGGATGATGTGCCGAGATGCCATCGTTTGATACGTCGCTTCCCTCTGATCACGGCTGACCACTCACCCAGCCCATCCCCTCTCTGAAAGGTATTTTTACCATTCTGTCTCGTTTATTGGCAACCGCCTTATATTTTGAAGTCGCCGTGTTGGGCTTGACAGGCAGGCCATATGGTACAGGCAGGACGCGCTCGAAAACAGCTGTATGAATATGTTTCGTCGAGGAACCAAACTGGCCCGTCCCCGCGCCTGCAATGAGAGCTGGCAACGCAGTCAGGCGAGTCGCTTCCTTACGCGCTGCTTCGCACACAGTGCAAGACGCACTGCTCTTGATGTCCGTGAGATCAAGGATGACTGGACAAGTTCGCGCGGCCTGCCAGCCGTCGCACCGCCTGGTGCCAGACCGGTCGGCCGGCGGCACGTGGATTACGAAAACCCTCACAGCTTTGTTCGCGCCTTTTCTGCCGCCAAAATGATTCTTTAAAACAATTCCTTACACGCTTTCAAGTACCTTAAATGTAGTAAAACAGGGAGGACTGGTACTGCTTTCTTGTTGGTCTCAGTATCTGTTATGCTCTATTTGTATTCGGAACCCTACATGTGTCTTAAAATAATGCATTATTATGACTTAAAAGACCACCTGGATTAAGTTCAATGAATACAAGAAATTGATTAAGTACGTTCTGGCAATGCTTTTGACGAATGCATGACAAACCTGTTGACAATTTATGGCAGCATAAAGGCATCAAGTGGAAACAAAAAGCATGCACAACCAGCACCAACGAGCTGAAATGACTTCTGAAAGTGATTTCACAAGGTCCGATCCATTACGCGCAACTAAATATATGTAGGAAACAACTAAAGCAAACAGTTTCAAACATACCAGGACTTAAAGCATACAATAGGAAACAACGGCTTCCAACATGTCAAAACTTAAAGCATACAATAGGAAACAACTAAAGCATACAATAGGAAACAACTAAAGCATACAATAGGAAACAACTAAAGCATACAATAGGAAACAGCTAAAGCAAATAGCTTCCCACATATCAGGACATAAAGCGTACAATAGGAAACAACTAAAGCATACAATAGGAAACAACGGCTTCCAACATGTCAAAACTTAAAGCATACAATAGGAAACAACTAAAGCATACAATAGGAAACAACTAAAGCATACAATAGGAAACAACTAAAGCATACAATAGGAAACAGCTAAAGCAAATAGCTTCCCACATATCAGGACATAAAGCGTACAATAGGAAACAACTAAAGCATACAATAGGAAACAACTAAAGCATACAATAGGAAACAGCTAAAGCAAACAGCTTCACACATATCAGGACATAAAGCGTACAATAGGAAACAACTAAAGCAAACGGTTTGCAACAATCAGGGCTTTAAAGCATGCAAAAGCAAACAACTAAAGCAGTTTACGATATGTCAGGACTTAAGTTTTGAGGCACATTTGAACTAGAATTAGCGCAGTGCGCACTGACAGTGTCGGCCGCAGCAGGCTCCGCCGCCTGAGCAGAGCGTGTTTGAGAACCTCACCGTGCGCGGGTTAAACACGCCGCTGGCAATTACCGCGAGCTGGCCACGCTGGAGATGGTGCAAAAGGAGCAGCGCAAGGGCAGCCGGCAGGACACATGAGCCAGGACTCGCACTCGCTCCTCGGGTGTCAGATTGGATTGACTTGTGTTCCATATATGGGAATTGTGCTGGATGAGAAGGGGCCGGGCCACGGTGACGAAAGGTTATGTCACGTTTGGGGGGTCGTGGTGTCGTGACGCCGCGGCGGTACGGTACCGTGACCCCACCGTGGTATCGTGACACCGTGACGTCACGGCCAAAATGGCCGTGACGTCACAGTGTCACGCCGCTGAGGACTCGTAGCACACGGCTGAGTGATACGACACGTGCGACACGCGATGCATACGACGCAATGAAAATACATATAATCCGGCGCGATGAGTGCGAGCATGTTCTGTCAATACCGAAGCTACGAGATTACTATCTGTTTATACAAATAACTTGTCCGAGTTGGGAATCAGTTTTGCTTGGTCGATCCTGAGTCAGCTCACATACAGGTTTACCTTTCATGAAAATTTGTTGTCTCTAGCTGTCCAAAATCTTTTTCCAGTCTCACTAGTGGAAAATGAACCTACCCTATCACTTAACCCCCACCTTTGCGTTGCATTCAGCCACTCCGACGCGTGTCAAAAAGACAAGGGAAAGTCTGTTGATGCTCAAAACAAAATATTTTCACGGAATGTGTTTTTAAAGCCTTCTCACATACAGACAAGCGCCAACCACCTTGTCTCAGCTGCCCGTATCGCAAACCCTTTACGTTGATCGCACAAACACTGTTTTGACCTGTGCAATTTGTCTGCGAAATCGGTTTACCTGCTAACATATTCCACAGCAACCATGTTCTATGATCCTTGATTGAAACTGACCTGGCGCATACCGATCTAAAATGTTGACCTCGGATGTTTAAAAAAGAAAACGGCAAAAAAAAACGCTGGCTGACCTTAAACGTCTGCGATCAGGCCATAAAACGCCTGCGTCCTATCGCCATGCTATGCCTGCAGTGGTGGTGTGTGGCACTTGTGCCACGTTGCGTCACGTGTCTGCCAACCACGATCAGTAAGACGAAACTCATGATGTAATATGATCCGTAAGGCATGAGGCGGAAGGCTTCAACTTAAGTTTCAAGCGGCGAGAGCAGATGCGGGCGAGAGCTCATACTCCTGAAACAGAGACGTGACATAAGAGCCCTGTCATGACGCCTCACAATTGTAAACGTATTAGCGGCTTACACACATACACACCCTTGCAGAGACTACAGTTGTAAGTACAGGTATACGGGGGTCAAGTTTGACAGCCATCGGGTGGCAGAATTTTTAAAAATGGCAGAGATCGAAAAGAAAACTGGTGAGGATTTAGCTGTTTTGGCGGCGTTTTCAGCAGGCTTTGGGCTGACGTCAGCTCTAGCCTAACGAGGGGAGAAGAAAACTGGGCACTGGGTCAAAGGGCAGAAGGCTCCACGGGCCGAGGGAACCCTACCACCGTCATATCGCGTTTCTCCGGTCTGGCCGTGCCACACGAGCCGGCCCAGTAACACAGCATCAGCACCCGTTTCCTTAAGGGCTGCAACTTATTCACCACAATATGATGTAGTGTTTTCAACTTTACCATGCTATGAGTGCTATAGCCATTACCTCTTTTGGCGAAACTAAAGCCTTAACAATTTTTCCAGCGTTTGAAATTGAACCTAAAACTTTGTATTCACGGCTCAGCGGGCACGCCGGCAGTGGTCGGTCCCGCTCCTCACCAGAATATTACGGTCCTCAGGCCTGAAGAGGTCGTAGACCCGCACCAACGACGGCTTCAGGCCATCCACCTCGTTTTCTCGGATGATGCGGAACTTGAGGCAGACCTTCTCCTCGGTGACATTGGACAGCGTGAAGGTCACCTTACCCTTGCTGAATTTGTACTTGCGTACCGCTGGGGGCAGAGAGAGTGAGGAAGGTAAAAAAGAAAGGCATCGAACGTTCGTGAAGGGAATTGTGGCCAACGAAACATGGCATGAGGGCTACGCAGAAATGTGTAGAGGTAACGCGCGCTCGGGTGGGGGTCATTTTGACCACTCAAAGTTTTTTCCAGAGTGGTTTCCGAACGGCGCGGCGTAGCCGCTCCAAACTTTGATTTGTTGTAAACAATAACATAGTGTATCGTCTGATATAAGAAATTTAGATGTACCTTGCAATGACCTACGGCAGGTCAAAGTCAGGCCACAGATTCAGCGAAGATGACTCCTAAGGAAACCTTTAATCTGATGCAACAACGGAGGGCTATACGAAGTCATGTATCTCTGAGATGGCTTCCTAGGCAACACAACAGTGGAATAAACAGATTCCATTGACCTAGGTTCAGGAATGGGGGTCAGACATAGGTTGAAACCATCCTGTTTTATTACTTTAGAGCTTGCTGTGTGGGGCAGGTTCTGGTACTTAGTTCGGGTTTATTGACAGCAGCAACTGCATCATACGTCTTCCAGAGACTCCTTAAGGTTTAGGAAAGGTTGCTAACCTAAACTGACGCAGGTCAGCATTTTCTTTTTCAGGAACATACTGCCTGGCGCAATCGTTAACGCTTATTCAAGTGCAAAGCTAAAAGCAGTCATGCGTTTTTGATCGCCATGACCTCCCAGAGGTGAAACAAGGTCACTGACTTTAAACGAACACCAGTGATCTTTTCCTTGTAGCAGGTATCAGCGTTCTGGGGAACTTTGGACATCAATCTGGATTTTAACCTTGTTTAATCTTATTTTACCCAAAGATCATAACCTAGAAAACTCAAATTTTGAAAAAAGGGATTTCACGTACAGGCCAACCCACTCGTGAATCTAGTGTCGATAGTCTTCCTAGCTTCCGTGATCTCAGGGCGGTCAAATGGACCCCCACCCGCGCAAAGGATATTCAACCGGCCACCCGGACGCGTGTCAACGTTAAGCTGGGCACCTCTGTTCGCCACGTTTCTTGGTGAAGCCGCATGTTCGGTTGTGCTCGCATATCAATTGCAACAGGTATGTAAGCTGTGACCCTTACGTCATTTACGTCATACGTCATAAACACTATCATTTGACCACACCGCCATACGCCCACATCCTCGTAGCTAGGCTGCTCACCACTTACCGCCACTGTTTCGGAGGCTGCTCACCACTTACCGCCACTGTTTCGGAGGCCGCTCACCACTTACCGCCACTGTTTCGGAGACTGCTCACCACTTACCGCCGCTGTTTCGGAGACTGCTTCCTACTTACCGCCACTGTTTCGGAGACTGCTCACCACTTACCGCCGCTGTTTCTGAGACTGCTCCCCACGTACCGCCGCTGTTTCGGAGGCTGCTCACCACTTACCGCCGCTGTTTCGGAGACTGCTCACCACTTACCGCCACTTTTTCGGAGGCTACTCTCCACTTACCGCCGCTGGTTCGGAGGCTACTCCCTACTTACCAGAGCTGGTTCGAAGGCTGCTCCCCATTCACCCCGCTGTTTCAGAGGCTGCTCCCCACTTACTGCCGCTGTTTCGGAGACTGCTCACCACTTACCGCCGCTGTTTCGGAAACTGCTCACCACTTACCGTCGCTGTTTCGGAGGCTGCTACCCACTTACCGCCGCTGTTTCGGAGGCTGCTACCCACTTACCGCCGCTGTTTTGCAGACTGCTCCCCACTTACCGCCGCTGTTTCTGAGACTGCTCCCCACTTACCGCCGCTGTTTCGGAGGCTGCTCCCCACTTACCGCCGCTGTTTTGCAGACTGCTCCCCACTTACCGCCGCTGTTTCGCAGACTGCTCCCCACTTACCGCCGCTGTTTCGGAGACTTCTCAGTGTGCTGCTGACGGCGATGTAGCCCGAGGGCATTTCCACCTCCAGCACGACACGATCTGATCCGCCAGAGTCCCCGATGTAGGCGAAGCACACCTCCAGGTTATACGAACTGCCTGGAGAACGGCTGGGACGAACCTCAGAAGTCATCGCCAACGAGAAGGCCGGCTTCGGCACCTGGGCACGGCGAGGTCAGCGTTAGCCTCGGCTGACCGAAATTAGGTGAGACAGTCGTGGCTACCTGCTCGTGAATGGAAGGCTAGATACACAGCTATTTTAAGAAATGCATGGCATAATCTACAGCATGGAATCTGTGGGCGCGCGGGAGCCGGTATCGGGTAACAGCTATGGCAGCATGCAGACACCTGAGTAAGGCGACCAGACGGTTTTTGATACGGATCAGCGTCGACAGCCGTCCAACTACAGCTCGAGAAAGGTCCGTAAAAAACGTCTGATAACATTTTGTCTGGGACGTAAGTAACTAAGACAGTAGAATGTCGGCAAAACAATGTACCAGTCAATGTGCTCTGTCGATGGGAACCAATACCAAAAAGGCATTTAAGCCATTAGGCAAATAGCCATTTCTTAAGCTTAGTGTTGCTGTCAACTGTCCTTTGCTGTTCATCCAGCGCCAAAACAGGATCGCCCTTTCAGGCGGACCATGAACGGCGTCGTCAGGAGTCCGTGGTGCGTGCCAGGCCACATACTCGAGCGCGGCTGGAGTAGCGGAAGCTGGTGCGGTAGATGACGCAGCCTGCCGGGCTGATGGTAAAGGTGACCTCAGCTGGCAGCTGCGGACAAGATGACAGTGTCACCAGTCGACCCAAGACTGGGGCTTATGAGTCGACTCATAACACATCACCTGCATGAGCTAAAACCTCACCTCGCGCATCAGCAGAGTTTCAACCTGGAGGACCACATCGAGGGATGCGGATATTACGTGGTGTCAGGTCCATCTTTCATACGCAACGCTTATACCACAACTGAAGTTATATAACATACCAACACTTTCCAAACCGGCTCAAATCGCCGAGTTCCTCACGGTTTCTCAGCCACTCACCTCAAAATCGGCCACTTTTTCTTGTTGCAGCAGAAGTCGGTTGGAAGAGTCCACCACGAGTGTGGAAGGAGTTCCACCAGCACTGACTGTCACGCGAGTGGACAATTCCGAGGAGAAAGTACGTTTGGCAAACTCCGTTAGTGCCTGTAGCCCCACGATCGTATCCTATGCGCCAGAAAGCACACGCCGTCAAATCATTGAAATATTGCGACTTGCTCTGGTGGGTTTCAAACGTTTAAAACTCCCTGCACAGTGTTCTTGATGCATTTGACTGTTGCAGCCCGCTTTTTTTTCTTTCTTTTTTTTACCTCGGAAGCGTCCAGGCATTCTCTGATTCAAACTCAACGAGAAAAATACTCATTGTCGGTCGGCAAATGTCAGGTTCGAATCTGTGACACTTATCACGTTCATGCTCAGCCGGCCAGGTCGAACCAACCTCTGCAATCTCATGATCGTATACCTGTATCAATGAACCGTTCCTAAGCTTTTCACAACAACACGATGCCACGGTCTACCTGTGTGGAGATGAAGCCGCCCAGACTGTTGCGCTGTCTGTTGATCCACTTGACGGCCCGCGCCGCCTGCTCCATGTTCTCCTGACCCGAGAGCTGGACCAGGGAGAGCACCATGTACGCCGTCATCTCAATGTCCACCGCCCGACTGCCGCCGTCTGTGGATCAAGAAGAGCACCATACACACCATTATGCCGATGTGCATTACCAAATGGAGTCATGGCCAGTTGTGGTCATTTCCCGGCACCCCCGAAGACACTTTCACTTACAAAATGAGCTGGCTGCGATGCAGACCATGTCTTGAATGGTGTTTCGGTCACGTTTCCGAATTGCAAAACCGACAAATGAAGCTGTGGTCATTCACCATCACAAAAATGAGGCGGTACTCAGAGAT
The DNA here is from genome assembly GCF_011947565.3 of Pollicipes pollicipes. Classification (NCBI taxonomy): domain Eukaryota; kingdom Metazoa; phylum Arthropoda; class Thecostraca; order Pollicipedomorpha; family Pollicipedidae; genus Pollicipes; species Pollicipes pollicipes. The sequence goes on along the minus strand of NW_023596805.1, from coordinate 23,644,168 downwards.
GAAGTTGTAGAGGTTAATTTGACGTCACTTATCATAGACGTCACTAGACGTCACAATAGATGACGTCACTACCGCGTCCAATATTCATCGCCCTCTCCAAGAAAAGAAAGAAATAGCATTGCCCTCCCACTTGGCATCACAGGCACCGTACGCACGACAGCATGACATCATGCACAGGGTTGTCGTTATTCTCTCAGTACATGACGTCACTGGTCCCAGGTTTCCTCTAAGATGACCGACATCACCCATAGAACTGCAATTGCCATCAATATATCCTACGTGATATGAAGTGTCATTTCAAGATGACAGATGCAGTTGCAGTAAACTGCCATCCGGAATACGTCACTCACAGATGGAGCGGCGATCGCCTTCCCAGAAGAGGGCGTCCGGTCCGTCCGTCTTGGCCTTCTGCATCAGAGCGGAGATCAGCTGTTGGCCGCGCTGTTCCCGGCCCAGCGCCACGTGTGTGTAGGCTATCAGCACCTGCGTGACAGGGGACAGCTGCAGCTCCTCACATCGAATAGGGCGGCGTTTGGAGCACGAACAGCGCCCTGTTTAAAGGCCTGGAGCTCAGCTAATGGGGACGGACGCCTAACACAACGTTGGGTCATTTTAACATTAACACTCTGGCAGCAAATGACAAGGAGTAAAGTCAGGGGCAAACGAACGAAGTGACTTCCAGCACTTCAAGGAACAGAGTCGCACTCTCCCATCCTCCACAGATAATGCCGGTTGGCCAAGCTCACGCCTATCGTCCTAGTCACGCAAGAGAAAGGGGTGGGCGCGCACGGAGTAATGTAAATTCATCCAAACATATCATTGTCTTGCGCTGGAAAGAACTAAGTAAACCGTCTTTCACCAATGCGTTGATGCGTTGTTACTGACATATGGAATAGTGCAGCAAGTGTTGCTGTCGAGAGCGTGGGGCTCGTAGGTCATCCACATTAAGGGAAACCACGCTCAATCAATAGTTATGATGACACCATCAGATGTAATAAGCCATACCTCGGCGTACAGTGTCTTGTTGGTCTGACTGATGCCCTGCTCCAGGCAGGTGAAGCCTTTCTCCAGGCTGCTGTTGTTGTCCGCCCCGAGGGCGAGCATGACGAACGCCGTCAGGGCGGCCGGACCGCCCCGCTCCGTGCCGCCCTGGTGAGTGAACATGCGGGCGTCATATTGAGCGTGTCCTAGTCAGGTCAGATGCAGATTTTTCCAACGTGCGTGATTATTTTACCCACTACCCTGAAAGCAGCCAAGCAGCATCATACGTCGTGTTTGAAGATGCCAATGTCAGCATCAGCATCTTTAAACAGAGCATGGTTGTGAGGGCCCACGTGCTCTGCTCATACCATGATCATTTATGAATGGCAGTTTGGGGGTAAGAATCTCGGCTGCAAGCTTCCAGTTACACGGGAAGCGTGGCACGGAAGGAAGCGTAACACGGAAGTTGGCACGGAAGCGTGGCACGGAAGGAAGCGTGGCACGGAAGTTGGCACGGAAGTTGGCACGGAAGCGTGGCACGGAAGGTTGGGAACTCCTGGGGCTCCTCCAGCATCCCAGTGAGTCTAGGGCTGCTGTCAAGTATGCTTGCTGAGTCCATCATCCTCGCTCCACACTTCGACGCCAGTCTGAGAGCCCTTGGTCCCGATACTCTCAGCATCAGCGTGGGGCCGCGGGATGCCGGAGTGCTCTGTTCCATTCGCCATCATGATGACGCATCACTCGCCTTGAGCTCCTTGTGAATGACGCTGCCAAGTAGAGGGAAGCAGCCGTCATCTTGCTGCTTCCGCACCAGCCATTTCTCGTTCCGCGTGATCAGCGACTGGCCTGGCAAGGAGGTTGTGGTTAGTTAGTGAAGACCATCAGCCGTTACCCTGCTTCTACAGTACCAGCCGTCTTTCACTGGGATTCGTACGCTCTTTATCTGGGGGGGGGGGGGGGGGGAGGGCAGCTTAGGTCAGCTACTGGGTAAAAGTAGCGTTTACCCGGCTTCTGCCGCCAGGGGTGTTGCAGTGCGAAGAAAGGGGAGGCAGAGGGGGCACGAGTACGTTTCCCCCCCAAAAAAAAACAATGCGGTGGATCCCCTTTTCCAAACTGAAGACACGGTATCCTCCCGTAGATTACCAAATTGAGATCAAGGAGGCCCTAATGATTGAGTTAGAGATTAATTATTTTTTTAGAGATTGTATCGTACTCAGAAGACTCTCTTTTGCATGAAGAAGCCCACCTTCCGGACCATAAGGCCACTTGTATGAATGAGGTAGTCCACATTCTAGATCAGAAGGCATTATGTTGAGTTGAGGAGGCCTGCTCCCTGTCTTGCTAGGCCCCGTTATAACCATGGAGGTCCTGTTGTGGATAAGCAGGCACCCTCTATAGTCAGGAGGCCTAATTTCCTGCGCCGGAGGCCCTTTCCATGCATCAATGTGTTTTTTAAAGATTCACGGTGAACCGTTTGAATGGATGGATTTTCTGGGGTCAAAGCTTAAAGATTCACTCCGAACCGTTTGAATGGATAGATTCTCTGGAATCAAAGCTCATGCTTAGCAGTGTTTTTTGTGTGAGTCCTGAACCCTACCATCCGATCGCACAATGACAGGTGAGCGGCAGCATTTGGCGGCGCAAGCTTAACGTGCCGCAATGCTCGGCACAGTCCGTCGTGCCCAATGACGTCACCTGACCTTAAGCGCGGCTGCTGCCGCCGGCCGCAGGCTATGCCTACCAAGGTCAAACGGTTAACGTCTAATGAGACTCGAACCATCCACAAGTGGATGAATCGGAACGCAGACGCTCTGACCGACGGATCCATCGGAATCCGTTGTTCAGATCCCCTTAGCTACATTTGGAGGACCCTTCGTGAATGGGAAGCATCCGGTTCTGGACTAGAAGGCCTCGCTATGAATAGGGAGACCTTATTTCAGATTAATTCTGCCTTTTTTAAGTGTGGAAATTTATTTGTTTTGGATATGATGCATGCTGCTGTTTGATAAAGCAGCACATACTCTCTGTACCCCTCCCATTTCGAGGACGTCTCATTTCATCCACAAAACCCTCTTGAAAATAATGCCCCGCCGCCTCCCCTCCCCTTACAGCCAAACACAAAATCCTGGCGCCGCCCCTGGCTTCCCTACCATCTATCTGTTGCTGGCCATGGGTGACCCTTCGACTTGACCTCAATACGACGGTTGGGCACTGGATGGTAGAAACCCTCTCTGTACCCCTGATGTAGCGGCGGTATCTGGCGGTGTCGGCATTTCTGTGGCTTTGGTTGTGCCAGCATGCCAGGGTCCTCCGCCTCGCGCAAAAAACAGCTCTGATCATAATCCAGCACTGCACTGACTAGCGCTTCTACTTTCACTCGCAATGATGATGATGCCAAACATGGCAACGACAATGGCAGTGGCAATGAGGATGATGTTGAACATGACAACGACAACGACAATAATGATACCTTTTCCCAGAGTAAGTGCAGAGACGTACGCAACACTGAGCCCAGTGTGCACGTTAGAGGCGCCAACAGAGCTATTCTATTCGTCCATTATCTCCACTCATTCCCACAAGCAAAATACTTATTTTCGCCGACGGGTTGCACCCACTGATATCAATGTACTTGGACGCCTCCTTGAAAGACTTGACGACGAAGGCGGTGAGCCACAGCGAGGCTTCCTCGTCGTCCCGACCGAACGAGGAGTAAGAGGCCTCTTTATTCCCGTACCGCAGCTGGGCCTGATATCCTGGGGAACGACATTAGGAAGTCACAGGTGGTATGGGAACTGTGATTTGGTCTGGTACCCTGAGGTGTGGAGATAAATCACAGGAGTAACGAAAGAGGGGAACGCCAAGCAAACAAAACACAAATCCGATGCAACAAGCGGCGCGCCCACCACGCTGCGCCATCCACGTTTACAGGAGTGTGCTCCGTCCCTTTGTGCTGCTGGTCCCCATGTCCCCTGTGTTGATCTGTCCCCATGTGCTGCTGGTCCCCATGTCCCCTGTGTTGCTCTGTCCCCATGTGTTGCTGGTCCCCATGTCCCCCGTGTTGCTCTGTCTCCATGTGCTGCTGGTCTCCATGTCCCCTGTGTTGCTCTCTCCCCATGTGCTGCTGGTCCCCATGTCCCCTGTGTTGCTCTCTCCCCATGTGCTGCTGGTCCCCATGTCCCCTGTGTCGCTCTCTCTCTCTCTCTCTCTCTCTCTCTCTCTCTCTCTCTCTCTCTCTCTCTCTCTCTCTCTCTCTCTCCTCTCTCTCTCTCTCTCTCCTCTCTCTCTCTCTCTCTCTCTCTCTCTCTCTCTCTCTCTCTCTCTCTCTCTCCATGTGCTGCTGATCCCCATGCCCCCTGTGTTGCTCTGTCCCCATGTGATGCTGGTCCCCATGTCCCCATGTGTTACTGGTCATGTTTCGATGTGTCTCTCGCTCGTGTTCACCCTGTGGCTCATGTTGTTGCTTCTTCTGCTCACGCATGTTCAGTCTCATAGGGTATCGTAGTGTCACAGTGCGTCCCTAGTACGTATTTGTTTCTCACTTACCGTGGTTGTCGAGTTGATGCTGCTCACCTTCAAAGTATCCACAGGTTCCAGTCTCTCATGCCGGTGGTGGTCCGGTCCCGGTCACGGGACGTTAGCAGTCCTGTGTGCTCCAGGTCTCTGTCTCACCTGGTCTCATGCCGATGGTGGTCCGGTCCCGGTCACGGGACGTTAGCAGTCCTGTGTGCTCCAGGTCTCTGTCTCACCTTGTCTCATGCCGATGGTGGTCCGGTCCCGGTCACGGGACGCTAGCAGTCCTGTGTGCTCCAGGTCTCTGTCTCACCTTGTCTCATGCCGGTGGTGGTCCGGTCCCGGTCACGGGACGTTAGCAGTCCTGTGTGCTCCAGGTCTCTGCCTCACCTTGTCTCATGCCGATGGTGGTCCGGTCCCGGTCACGGGACGTTAGCAGTCCTGTGTGCTCCAGGTCTCTGTCTCACCTTGTCTCATGCCGGTGGTGGTCCGGTCCTGGTCACGGGACGTTAGCAGTCCTGTGTGCTCCAGGTCTCTGTCTCACCTTGTCTCATGCCGATGGTGGTCCGGTCCCGGTCACGGGACGTTAGCAGTCCTGTGTGCTCCAGGTCTCTGTCTCACCTTGTCTCATGCCGATGGTGGTCCGGTCCCGGTCACGGGACGTTAGCAGTCCTGTGTGCTCCAGGTCTCTGTCTCACCTTGTCTCATGCCGGTGGTGGTCCGGTCCTGGTCACGGGACGTTAGCAGTCCTGTGTGCTCCAGGTCTCTGTCTCACCTTGTCTCATGCCGGTGGTGGTCCGGTCCTGGTCACGGGACGTTAGCAGTCCTGTGTGCTCCAGGTCTCTGTCTCACCTTGTCTCATGCCGATGGTGGTCCGGTCCCGTTCCTCGGACGTCAACAGTCCGGTGTGCTCCAGGTACGCCCTCATGTGGATGTACGGCACGAAGGCCAGCATGTTGGTCTCTCCTCCACTGAATGGGATGTCCACCAGGTGGGCCAGGTTCTGGCGGTCACGGCCGGTGGTAAATGCACGCCTATAAGTCAGTGGAGCATCTTCCACACCGGACTGAAACTGGAAGCGTGCTGAGTGCATTGAACTGCAATAGTGGGCTTGGCTTTGACCGACGTGAAACTCATTAACTCCGCCCATGCCGTGATATTAGTCCGAAATCCAAGTGAAGGGACCCAAGCACAGTACAGTCCACACAGTTCTGACCAGTATGCAGGAAGTGTGCCATTCAAAGGAGTTGAGCAGGAGTTGCCTCGATATGTTCCCTCGGAATAACGCAGTTTGCTCACTTTGATCACAAAAATACGATGCCATTCAACCAGCAATTGTTGATCAATGAGGGGACGCAATTACATGTAGAAGCCCATGAAGTGCAGTGACCAGTTCGGTGACGTAATCAAGTTTTGACAATGCACCACTTACATCGGTTTCCAGCCGATGCCACTAGTTCAGTGATACTTTTCCTTAATCTCCGACTTTCGCATTGTCCATATGGCGCAGCAGCAAATGTGCTTCGCACTGTTGGTTATATCAACATTCGACGCTGCCAGCCAATTCTTGGTGAGTTCTGTTTCAAGGGTCAGAATACGCGCTCGGGTGAAGGCCAATTCGACGCCTCAAACGTTTTCTAGAATGATTTCCGAACGGCGCTATGGAAATGACGCTCGGAAATTGCTCACGTAGCTGTAAGCAGCTGAAAGCGGATCTATTAACCCAAAAAATTAGACATGTCTTGTAAGATCGCTTATCTATGCATGTCAAAATCAGAACATAGCTTCGACCAAAGGCCATTTGTAAGGAATCGTTCAATCTGATGCGGCAGCGTCGTTTTAGATGAAGCGATACAATCCTGGGATAGTTTCCTAGGCAATACGCCAATTGAATTTAGAAAAGCGACAAACTTTCTTGACCTAGGGTCAGGTATGACGGGCACATCGAGGTAAAAACAAATATGTTTTTCACTCAAGACCTTGCGTTATGGGGTGCCTTTTGGCGATTGTTTAGAATTTTTCAGTGACCAGGGCAACAACAAATGAGTTTCATGGATATTTCGTAGAAAAATAGAGTAATTTATTTAGGTAAAATGACCCAGCGCAACATGCTGCTTTAGGTATACACTGCCAGCGTGATCCCTGTTGCTTATTCGAATAGCAACACCGGAGCAGTCTCGTAGGTCCTGGTTACCCTGACCCTCTGACGGGCAAAGAACGTCACTGACCATAACTGAACACCAAAAACTTTCTGTTTGCAACAGAGCTTGAACTTGTCCACACGGCATATCATAACCCAGCACGGCGCTTTATTTTCTTGAAAATAACCGTGATGGGTGTAGTTATTGGTATTTTGGTACGATGTTGTGTAGTGCTGTGATCTAATATACGATTGGCAATGCTCGACGACCGAATTCCCACATGACTCGCCACTGCCGGTGTTTTCAGCATGACAGATGAAGTAACCTTGATTTACGTCTGGTGGCAATGCAGACGGACTATTGTAACATATAACATCTTTAGGGTACCAAGCATGTGAATGAGAAAGCACAGTCTCATAATATGACACTTCACCTACAAATAGCAAAGACGAACGATTGATCCAGGGTTTCCCCCAACTTGAGTTTTCTCAAAGTCACGTTGAACAGCAAATTCACGCGCACAAACAAAGCCATGCACGCTTATGAATATGGGAAGTCACCAAAGAACATTTTATAACATCATCTGACTCAAACGTCTTACTGAAGAATGCTGCACTACCACCACATCGTTTTTATGAGGCATTACAATGTTTGCATCCAGCAACGCATCGAATGATAATTTTCTGTTTTAGAGTCGGGATCTGTACGTTTCACGTGTGCTCCTTTTGGGCCAATAACGAGAACCTGAATTACTGAAGACGTAGCTTGTGGAAAATTATTATGTAAGATGCATGTGTGAAGTGTGAGATAAGATGTACGCCTGGAAATATATGGCATATGTACGATGTACATATATCTAGAAACCAGCGTCACATTTCGCATGCATGCGGATGTTGTAAAGTGTTCTTCGTTGGCTGGCACCTATACCGACATGTGCGCATGTTCACTGAACGAACGAATTTAATGTTTCACAGTGTATTTGCCAAAACATTAGACATAACGGAGACTCGGGGCCAAAAGCTCGTGTCCGCCATTATAGATGAAGTTTGACATCATAAGACTGCTGTCTCTCATTACCCCGCTATTCGTTAACATCATGGTCTCAAACCAGCACTCAATCATAACATTTTTATGGCTGCTGGACGTAAAGAACACGGCTAGGCTTTTCTGTGCCGCTCGTTGTTAATCTGTTCAGGTGAAGGCCATCAGTTTCGAAAACAGTATCCGTTTCCCCGTTCACTACTGGCACAGAGCTGTGCCAATAACTGTCTCTGTCTGTTTAACAATTCATTTGACGGTTCTCAAATCTCGACTTGCTCTTATTTTGTGCTTCCCAAATGGATCAACACAACTGGAGTTATTTGATCGTGTCCTTGTCGACAGGCACACTGCCAATACGCCAATTCGGAAAACAGGCGCAGAGCGAAGGCCTTACCATTGGGCCCTTGCCTCACTTCTGAGCCGCCCCACATGAACAAGAGACGACACCATCATCGCAGTAAACACTCACCTCTCCATCCCTCCCCTTTGCTCCAATTACCCCGGCGTTGACAGTCTAAATGGGGAAAGGTGGGGCGCGGGGGGGGGGGGGGCGGATGGGCAGCTGGCGATGCGGCGCGCCGCACGGCCAGTCCTCGTGCGTTACGCATGACTCTTCAGTGCAAAGACCATGTTTTTCCCTGGCCGATAACCACCTTTTTTAATTTTGGAATCTAGAAACCAAGCTACGCTTTTTACAGGCTGACGAGAAAAAGATAAATGGCACATAGGAAAGATGTTTTGCGTGCTTTGCAGCAGATAATAATGACCTGATCTTTTTTTTGCACAATGACGCCCCGAAGAATAGCATAAGGGATGCTGGCAAACTTTTACATCATTTTGACGTGTAGGCTTGCCACATTATTTTTTAAGTAAAGGGAAAAATCGACCCTGAATGTAGCCTTGAGATCACGCAACACGAATTGCCGGAGGCTACAAATCCAAAATGCTGCGACTGAAAGACTTGAAAACGTCACAGGTGACTTCAACGTTGATGACGACCGCTGTGACCTAACAAAGTCGAAATCCGAAGGACAAGCGTGTAAAGCACTTATCGATTTATGTGCAATGTCCCCGTTATGGGTCAGACGTTTTTGACCCACGCCCGTCCTGGGAGGGGACTTGACTTCCTCCTACGGTTTTCCAACACAGCTCAAGGACAGACGCTCGCAGCAACAGCGAATTTTTAGCACCAGTTTATCTAACGATGTGGTACACATTGTGCAAATTTGAGCAGGTCGATTTGTCAAGATAACTGACCTATGTCGGGTCAAAAATGTCAATTTGGAAAAAAAGCATTGACCATCCATATTTTTTTGTACCTGATTTCACATAGTTAAAATTTATTATAGTTACAGAACGTGACAGCACCTTCAGTTTGAATATTTCTTTTCGATGCAGGGAAGATTAGAGACCTCAGGTGAAGTCAGTTTTGCCATTTTCGTGAATAACTGTGACTTAGTCGTACTTGTCACTTAGACTCGGCGAGCACCTCAATTCCTTCATTTTGATGGTTCTGAGTTTGACCTAAGTTGGCTTCAGCCTACCATAAGGTCGGTCCAAAATGACAATTTTGTGTCTGCGACGCTTTTCCATAACTGCGCCCAATGAAATATACTTAGTCAGTAGCACGTTGTGAAGGAAACCACACAAGTATCGTTCTTGTTAGCTAATGAAAGTCCAATTTTCAACGGTGGGCTGACCTGACCTGACCCTTGTGTGGGAAAACAAATAATCGGAATGAATTCCTCACAGTCGAAACGTTTTCTTATGCGCCCCCAATATTCTTCTTGGCATATTAGCATATTTATACTACAGGTGTCAGGACGCCCTTTCGTCTTTTGTAACCTCTAGTATTTGACACTTAAAGGTAAAAGGGTAAATATTTGATAAAAACTTCGTCTTTCATTATTTGACAAAACGTGTCTAGCGGTACGCTTTTTTCCTCGTAAGACGTCTGGAAGCTGGAGATGCCAGGGAGCAAAGTCAACGCCCCCCCCGGCCGGGCGCAGGCTAAGAATGTCCAAAAGGCTAGGCTGGAGACAAGACACTTTCCCACCCCGAATCGTTGATACTGCGCCTTGATGTAATCTGCTTCCGAATCTGACGCGAAGCCTCAGTCACACAGAGCACAGGATGTTCCCTGGCTGGAAAGCGGCCGACCAGCTGTATACACCGATTCAAACTTCAGAGCTGACAGCTGTCCATCCTTTCACCACTTGTCACGTGTTCACTTTGCTTCACTCCAGCTTGCTTGCCCAGGTGGTGCTCGGCTTGGGCCCGTGTTCTGCAGCTTTTCGCGCGAGTTTCATGGCCAGATACTTCGACCGTAGCAGAGAGAGCATGAATGACATTCGCTTTTGGGATATCATAATGCAAGGAATTCAGTGACACCAAATACCCATTTATAACTACTTACCCCTCAGTTCACTTTCTGAAAGGTGACCAGTGAGAAACTCAGGGTGAAAGCTCAACGTAAATTAACTTGCAAGCCTTTACATACCAGTCATTACAGCGAAACATCATTACACCAGCGAAACATCATTTTAAGACAAGACTGAGCATGAGCAAATCACAAAAATCACACTCAACTTGTATTTCCTCTCCCCCAAGGTTTTCAAAGTAAATCTGTCCAGCATATCATGAAATTATGTCGAATTTTTCGGTAGCTGATGTGGCATTTAATGCGCATGCTTGGCACAAAAACCTTAACTCTCGCCCCGCTTGTATCTCGTAAGGGATGTTTTTGTTTTCTCGAACAAACGGCAGCAAGCGATAACAGACAACTCCACCGAACCCGCGCGGCGAGCCGACACATGTTGCTGTCACGTTTGTTGTCACTTCGTAGCATCTGTGCGTGTCATGAATCAAAACTGGGTCTACGGATGAGAGGTACATCTGGGGCAAACTCACGTCGTACGAAGGTCCGAGCAGATCCCCCACCACGGAGAAATAGGCCCGTTCAGAGTCCGGCACCAGGCCTTCAGGAGCCACCATCGAAATCTGCTCCACGTGAGGCTCGGCTCCTGACACATCACGAGCTGATCAAAGGCCAACCATAACAGGCGGTCCGGCCGCATCACGGACTTAGGCCTATCATAGCGATCCATAACAGACTCCTCGTCGCTAATATAGCTGATCATCGTCGAAATCAAGCATGTGGTTATGTTATCAATGAAAACACTGAAAACATAGGAATTGTAGTGGCAAATCCCCAACCGCTGTTCGCTGGTTGTTTCGTGTCATGAACAACCGGAGCTTGAGGTCACGCGGCAAGAGCACCTGGTGGTTTTCTTGCGAACATTTCTGAGTAAAAAAAGCAAAGCCACACATGTTGCATTCTACCCTAAACCAAAACTGCTCAGGAGCGTTAAGTTTTCTTTTACCAGATGCCTAAAATACAAAACGCTTGAATACATTAATATTGAGTTACATCGTTAAGTTTAAAACATTGTAAGAGCGTTTCCTAAAACTTGGTTTTGCAATATTATTGATATTAAGCACCTCTAATTGCAATAATACTGCTACCAAGGCAGTAGTTTCTAGCTTTCCACGGAAAAACTGCTTCTAACGCACATGACAAAGCTATAGTATGCTCTTTAGTTATCAGGACCGGAATGTTCCTCGGGCCGTTTCGACGCCCATTGTCCTAATCCCCCTAGCTGTCACCATACACCGCCAAGAGCTATCAGACCTCACTCAACACCATGTTCCGAAGTACTTCAAACACCGTTACCTCTACTTAGACGGCACGCACCCACAGACTTCATAGCACACCATCAGACCACCATCAAACTAACACACACACACACACACACACACACACACACACACACACACACACACACACACACACACACACACACACACACACACACACCACACACACACACACACACACACACACACACACACACACACACACACACACACACACACACACACACACACACACACACACACACACACACACACACACACACACACACACACACACACACACACACACACACACACACACACACACACACACACACACACACACACACACACACACACACACACACACACACACACACGCACGCACGCACACACGCACACACGCACGCACGCACGCACGCACACACACACACACACACACACACACACACACACACACACACACACACACACACACACACACACACACACACACATACACACACACACACATACACACACACACACACACACACACACACACGCGCACGCACGCACCCACGCACGCACGCACGCACGCACGCACGCACGCACGCACGCAAGCACGCGCCACGCACTGTCAGGCGCCAAGCGAGTTCACTGGACTAATTCAAGACCTACTTACAGATGAATCTGTTACAAGAGTCATCACTCACCTTCGTCCAGGCACACGAACCGTGACGTCGTCTCCTCTTGCGGAAATCCCTCGGGCTTGACCACTAGCGGACGAATGATTGTATCACTGTCGGTCACAGCAGGAGCGTCACGGTGTTTGTGCTAGCAATAGCATACCAATCACAGAAGCTTGGGAGATTCCGAGCATGCAAGATATCGGAGAAAGTCCTTTTACGGAGAGAAAACTGGACGACAAAGAACGTATTCTGTCGACGTTAATCATGGCATCATATCCGACATATTCTTGTATAGTCATCATACCCGACATTTTGGTGTTCGCAGTGACCTGAACGACACAAATTTAAAGTGATTATATGACAATGATGACGAGTTAATCGGATAAATCACAGTCATTATCCCTTTCATCCCAGCACGTCAGATGTTTAGATAATTGTGTCCATCCTCTCACACTCACATCGGGATGTGGAGCAGACTTCTTAGCTAACAGCACAAAACAAATGACGATCACTGCTTTATGTCGCTGAAATGCATACATCCTTTGCATTTTGACATCGTTCCGCTTCTTACAGAAATCAATAAAGTTGTTCGGTTTGTGTGTTCATGGCCAAAGCTTACTGGTACCCCGTATGCGAACATCATAGGCTAAAATAGCTAAAATCGACAGTGTAACTGAAATAGCTGACTATCCTTACCCTTCGATGTGTATTTTGTGGGCTTACGTCATGTCTGGGTCACAACAATACAGAAAAATGATCAGGTGGAATTTGCGACATCTGGGAAAGATGTACATTTTCTTACTAACTCGCTATCTTTAGCCAATGCACTTCTTAACATATGTTCGTGATGCATACAAAAAAGTTACCATACGAACTGAAGTTGCACTGGTTTTCTCACAGACGCATACAGCGGTCTCCCCGCATACAGAGCCTACCCTGATATGTTAGCATCGCTTCATAGCTAGGGAATTTTCCACTACAGGCTGATTCTGTGCATAAATGATCAGCCTTTCCCCTCTTAGCCAGCGCCAGCTTCTCTTGACCACCAATGCTATTTTACGAAAGGCGAAGCTTTACTTTAATTTATTTCAGTTTTGAAGTGACAGTCTGCCCCATGGACAAATCAGCTGCGCTTATGAAACGTCATCAATGCTTGCTGATTACGGAGCAACTTCTTTCTTTACATTTCCCGTGAACACTACAATTCTACAGACCTAGATAAATATAGGTCCTCCTTACATTACCTAACCGGATTCAAATTAAAGAGTTGGGATGCTACATCCTTCGGCCGAATTGTATACTTGGCTTTTTATGAAACTGATTTTCTTGTTTTCATCAGTTTCATATCGCACTAGTGCAGGTAACTCTGGTTTATTTTGATCCAAGTCACTGTGCCACAGACGGCAAGTGATCCGGTAACGTATTTGCACCAATCAATCATGTGACATCATTGAGAAAACACCACCGCCACGGCTAAAAACAATAGAAAACCCACCTGCCGGGGCCGACGGTGTTCGGCTGGTCACAGTTGCCGTCTCGGAGTCTGGCCGTGACGGTGATGTTGACCTCGCCCAGAGAGGTGAAGGTCAGCGGGAAGTGGCTGACCTCGGAGCGGCCCGCCGGCACACAGAGGTCAATGCTCGCGGGCGAGTCTTCGTCCGCCAGTGAGTAATCGTCCGACGCCACCAGCTCTAGGTACACCTGCCGGGAACGAAGTTCACTAACATTTGGGAAACTTTTACTACAGGGCGCAACTGTTGTGCAGGACTGCACTGCAGCATATGCAAGTGGTTGTAGAAATGCACTGCAACATCTGCAACTGGTGTGCAGGACTGCACTGCAACATCTGCAACTGATGTGCAGATGTGCACTGCAACATCTGCAACTGGTAGCTTGTGTGAACTGCAATGTCTGTTAATGTAGCCGGGTGATGCCTGAGGTGGGGAGGGACGCCCAGACGCCCCCAACTCCATACTAACGTATGGAGTTGGGGGCGTCTGGGAGGCGGGTACTACAAACAGTTCGGCCAGATGTGATTTTACCAGTAGGGTAGGTTTTTAGAAGGAATATCTGCTTATCTGGCAAGTGCATTCTACTATCTTCCGAGAATATATCTCTATATATATATATATATATATATATATATATATATATATATATATATACTATATATGCTCGTCTTAGGAATGACAAGGTTGTCAACTACGCTAAATCATGTGCAAATCGCTTTATCAGCTCTCAATCCCACACACCTCCCGAACACCACCTTCAGCGGTACACTTCCTTCGGCGTTACATCTCCCTGACCGATCGACATGCTCGTCAGATGTCTCGCAACCCATTTCTTGACATTAAAATTCCACATGCCCGCATAAAATGCTCTAAGGTTTACTCAAGCTAGAGTAGGCATAGGGTGTCAATACGTCGCAACTACATATATATATATATATATATATATATATATATATATATAAAGGGAATGCTCCACATTTGAAGACATTTCAGCAAGCATCAGATATAATGAAATAAGCTCACTAATGACGTTTGGTATACCCTTAAGTGGAAAACATTTTTCAAGAATACGCAATTTATCTGTTTGGTAAATATGATCCTTAACGTGTCATTGTCATCTTATGTCATCGCACCTTGAACAGCATTGACTTACACGCGACCGAGTGGCCGGTTGGGCACCCTTCGCTCCGGTGGGGGTCAATTTGATCCCCCTCAGGTCTCACGAACTAAGAGAGCTAGAGACACAAAATTTACAGGGCGTATTGGCGTGTACATGAAATCAATGAGGCAAATTTTGCAGCTCCTAGGTTACGACCATGAGATCAACTATGGTCAAGCAAGTTCCAGTTTAGTCTCCCAAGCGCCTTCAGAACTTAGACAACATTTCTAAACAAAAGGTCACATGCTCGCCTGAGGTGAGTGGCTTTGTTTAACCATTTAAAGGTCATGGTGACCAAAATCATACAAGACTGCTTTGAGTTTTCCATTTGACACGAAGCGGCAAAGCTTAAGCTAAGCAATATGTTGCTGACAACAAAATGTTGACCTGGGCAATTTTAGACCAGCGGCCTATTCCGACCCTGAAGAAGACCACGGAAAATGCATAACGCGATTACTGTCACCAATAATTTCGAACGAGCACCAGAAACTACCTCATACAGCAAGCTCGAGAATAATAAAGCTAGTTGATTTTGACCTTGATCTGACCTACATAACTGATTCTAGGTCAGTGTAATTTAATTGTTGTGTTGTCTAAGAAAGTAACTCAGAGATGCATGGCTTCGTCTAACGCTCCGTCGTTGCATCAGGTTGAGCCCTTCCCCAGAAATTGACCTCGCTGAAACCATGGCCTGACACTGACCTGCCGTAGGTCAGCGACTTAACAAGGTACATCTGACTGTTTGATACGAAACGATGCGCTATTCAATTGTTTACAGCCATGCACAATTTGGTGCAGCTACGTCACACCGTTCGGAAACCATTCCGGAAAAAGCCTCGGGGGGGGGGTCAGTTTCACCGCCACCCGAGCGTGAATTAAGAGCCATTTTACGGCCATGATATCTGAAAATCGTGCACACTAACGGCAGATATGATCGACTTGAAAACGATAGTTTCTTTTGGCTTAAATCGTCGCATGACCAGAATGGCAGGATTTGAATGACATTATTATGACACCATGGATGCCTGCGTTACCTTGAAGTAGTCTGCACGAAAAAGTCTGCATATCTTCGCAGGCGTGTAGTTCAGAAATGAAAAGGAACTAGGTTGCAAGAAGGCAGGGTTGTGAGCTGCACCGAATGATCTTAAAGAATATTATTTCAGTTCAAAACCCCGCACCGATGTGGAAAACTCTTTAAAACCATCTGATTTCTGAGCTAGGCGCCTGCCAACTAGAGCAGATTTTTTCGTGCAGACTATTCCAAGATCACTCTGGCATACATGATTCGATAGAAGCGACACGCAAATAGTACTTCTTTATTGGCCATGCGGTTCTCAAGCCCAGTATAAATATTACTATCTGCTATTATCAGGTCTTTGTGGCTGGCTTAGGTCGGCACGATTTCTGCCTTGCAGCGGAATTCAATTGGCGGTAAAGTTATGCATACAGTGAAAGTTTCGAACACGAGTCACGTTTTTTCCCGCTTGATACAGAAAGTAAAACAGTGGCACCAGGTATGACAGAAATTACGCAGGTATACACGAATACATGAATAGCGTACGAATAGCGCCTAAACCGAGGAGGTGAATGCAACTGAACAAGGAAAGCTAAACACATAGTGCGTAAGAACACCAGGAGAAAGGGCCACAACACGCACACGTAGCAATATTCGGGGCTTGCCAACATCTCTCTGAGAGGTCAACACCTCCTGGGAAGTTAAATTACTACAAGTGAGCTGGCCCGTCCCCTGCGGCCGGAATTTCTTAGGGCCACCTTGGTAGCCTCCCTGACGTCATTCGTTCAATGTAGGAATGAAAAGATGACGTGTTACGGAGGAATTTACTTGATAACTGAAATGTATTGCCTGGAATAGTTGAGTGCACTTAAAAGCGTGCCATAAGTTAAAAGTGAGCTTATGTTATTATATGCGATGATAGCCTCAATATCCTCAAATAGGTAAAATATATTTGCATAAGTTTCCCTGCATGTTCGCCGGTATGTCACGGATGTAGTGTTCTTATGACAATATATGATTATGAGGGAGCCCCTGCAAGCAGCCCATCAAGGCAAGATTCATAATGAGAGCAAATCAGTAGCTGCCCCACTATGCGGATGGGGACAGCCGGTCCAAAAGCGCGAGGAAGTGTTTTGTGACCCGCTTACCGACAGACTGGAGTCGAGGAAGTTGAACACGGTGGATGCCATGTTAAGGATCTCTCCACGCTTTACGGAGTACGGCAACGTGACCTCCGTGAAGAATGGCTTGAAGGTCTTGATGTTTGTCTTGTTGGATACACCGAACCCGTCCTGTAGCACACGGTGACGTCATGATCAGCTTATAGCAAATGTGCGAACTGATGAGCCCTCTGCAAGTTAGGTGCGTCATTAATGCTCATGTGCTTGAATTTCGATGGGTTTTGTATGTTTGTTTCTTCCTACGGTACCGACTTAGTGAAAGGCTTAGCATGTGAAGTCTTTGCAATAAACTTTCAAGCAACGGCAATAATCCCAATTTCAGCTGTTTGAAGTAAAATCTACCTACTAGTGTTCCGCTCTTCAAATGCTATATCAACTTTAGCTTATTCTACTCACTATGCTGAATAAATCACAAATGTTTTATACGCCAAAGGCGGAAACCATTCAAACCTGACGAACAGTGCTGCCATCTACAAAGAGCTTGGGAATCCCCAGCTAGCTGGGTCCACGAGCTTCCCATGTGCCCAGGGGCGAAGTTCCCTCCTACCCAGGACAGGATGATCCAGAGTTTCCTGGGATCAAGAGCTCCCGACCTACGCAGGGACGTAAGTTTCCACCTAAATGGGAATGGGAATCCCGAACTACCTGGGATCTACCTGGGATCTTGACCTACATAGGGGCGGAACTCCTCACCTACCTGGGACTAAGAATCATGAATTACAGCGGATCGCTGCAGCTTCCCACCTACCTGAGAGTTAGATTTCTTCACTAAACTTTTCAATCTCCCCTCCTAACTCGGACAGGGAATCCCGAGCTACCTGGGGTCGAGAACTTCTGACCGGCACGGGGGGGGGAGGCAATTGGAGTGCAAACCGATTTGTTGTGTGCCGATTGGAGAGCAAACAAACGCCACGCCATCCAACCTCCCTTCCCCACTTACCTGGAAGCAGGAAATCACCAAATTAATAAAGTCAAAAGCTCCTCACCAACTCGAGGGTAGGATCCTCTTCATTTACCTGAGGATGGGAGCAGATGGCGGAACCGACCCACGATGTGATAGTGTCGGGCATTTCTTGGGTCAGCACTGTGGTGCCCTCCGGGCTATCGGCAC
This sequence comes from Pollicipes pollicipes, assembly GCF_011947565.3. NCBI lineage: Eukaryota > Metazoa > Arthropoda > Thecostraca > Pollicipedomorpha > Pollicipedidae > Pollicipes > Pollicipes pollicipes. The sequence continues at coordinate 23,626,151 of NW_023596805.1, read as the reverse complement.
AGCAGTTCTCCCGTGTCAGGGTCGGTGAGGAGGCGTGAAAGCCAACCAACAACAGAGGCAGGGGACGCCGATTGGAGCGCAGACAAATGCCGCGTCAATGAACGATGGCGGAGCGCTCGAGACGCAGCACGCCATGAGAATAAAAGAAAGGCCCCAAGAAGATGGAGGAGGAAGAGATGAAAACATAGGCTCAGAACATGCCTGTGACACGAATGATGCTAAGTTTACATCTGGGTCGGTTCATGTACAGTGCAATTTAGGAAAGACTCTCTTGTTGCGGTTCAGCTTGACAGCTTCTTTACTGTCTGATCTCCAAGCGACTCGCGCCTGGTGCCCTTCAAACCGTGCGCATGTTGCTCGGATGACAGAACGCTGAACACAGTTGGCATGGCACAGGTAAAAAAAAGAAGAAAAAATGGCGCACAGCGTAGAGAGCGGACACATCTGGCCGCCACAGCGACACTTGCTGAGGAACAGCCCGAAGCTCCTCCGAGGTCAGGCTCCGGCTGCGCGCACCGCATTTCTCTGACTCCTGCCTCACCCGATCGTCTGGAGGAAGAAGAGAAAGGCCTCCGGCAAGAACTCGCGGACCTGCTCCCCGATCGAGGCTGATCCGCCTCCCGGCGCGCGTGACGGTTGCCCATCACGTCCTCCTCCACCACTTCCTCTTCCACCACCGCCGACTGCATAGGCCTGCGGCGCTCCGAAGCGACTTTTAGAGGCTGGTCTTGCCTAGATGGTAGCGGCAAGGCTAGCGCCGGAAGACACAGCCACCAGCTGCCCGGCTAGGTATAAAGCACACGTCACAGGAAGGTAAATATTTGCGCAACAAAGTTCAGAGAACAGCCACGCGATCGTACCTATTGCAGAGTCAAGGCGGCTCACTCACAACGCTCACACATTTCTTGCACGTCTCTTGATGCGAATGACTTACCACTCCTGCCTGCGTTCGAATCGGCTTCGGTATCTGTTTGGCAGGTACGCGTTTGTAGCAGGGTCTCGTCTCCAGCGCCAGGTTGGTCATCACCAAAAAGCCCGTCTCCTGGGGAGGGGGGGGGGGGGAGGGAGAGGAAGGACGGAAAAAGTACTCACCGTCTCACCAACACCTTCTTTGAAGGAGTTAAACGTTTGTTCGCTAAACATTCAAGTATGTAAGATAATGCAAACCCCACGCACTTTTATTTAACACTTTGAAGTGGCCTTGCGTTCTAAGTGTATTATGCCGCTAAATAGTAGAGAGAAAATCACTAAACTGACTTCCAAATCCACAATACAGCATTTCAACCGACGATATTGCTCTCCTCACATATGGCTAAGGTTTTACAACAGAACAGTTAATGACAGGAGTGCGGTTCTACCACATAGAATGCGGCTGGCAGCCCACTAATGCAGCCCCAGGTGGCCGGAGACTGCTCGGAGACTGAGACTGTTGGTGAGACAGTGAGTACTTTTTCCCTCCTTCCTCGGAACAGAGTGGATGTTCTACAGGCACGCCGTCACCGTTCACACCTACTCGTCTGCACAAATATTAACCCATATACTGTTCCACTACTGGCCTCATTGCGCGAAAAGAGCTTGAAACACGATCAAGCCAGTCTGATAAATACCAACCGCCGTTGATAAACCGTAAAGTAAGCTCTAACCAGCTTTAAGATACTCCTTGAAACTTTTCCCCGAGCTATCAACTGCGTAGCCGTCAAAAACCTTCTTGACTAGCCGTGGCGATGAAAGCATTTTTGAGGTAGGAAAGCATTACACGATGTGTTCTACCTTTCCACTGGTTTATTTCGTAGGACCAAAAAGTTTAGATATCTGGGGCGCAGCCAATATTTTGCAACGCGATAAGCCCGGATCTTCCACTTTCTGTCGGGACCCCTTCATGGCAAAAAACCCCAAATCCTGACCTTGGGAGCTCGGCCCCCTTAGACCCCACCCCTGGCTGCGCCTCTGTTAGATATCCTAAGAACTGGGACTCATTAAGGTAAACATAGTCTTGAGCTGGTCACGATTATTACCTAACGATTCATAAAGGAATTAAAGGCTGGGCTTCTGTTGACGATTTCTTGTAATTTGCAGCTATAAAATATATTTTTCAAAATACTGACAGCAGCCTTGTTTCCCTGTGTAACTGACGTTCCCCAAATCATTACGCGTGCAAAGTTCAGGTATGGATACTCGAGGCAAATTGGGGAATCATTTCCTGCTAGCGCACGTTGACACGCAAGCGACATACAATTAGGTACATATTCCAAAACGGACCAATTTGAATAAGCACGTCGTTTCGACCATCGCCACCGACTTATCAGCAACCAACATGCTCGACGCAAATGCGTCTCTCACTACGCTTGTTCTGTGCCGCACTGAGTGCCCATGGGTGGGGTGAACCCCTCTTGGTTGATTGCCTACCTCACAGTCACTCTTTGGACACATACTCAATTGTGGCTTTCGAATTGGTGGTGTGTTGATCGACCGTTACAATCGGTGTCGGACAGCCACAGCTGCATACATCAGCAAGTATATAATCAACAGCCAGTTGCCGAATACTCACGTCGAACGTCTTGAGCGCGTCGAACCGGTCAGTTCTGAAGTGGCCTGCATCGCGGGGTCGGTCCGGGCTTGAGAACCTGATGCCGCCCGGCTGTGGGGAGGGCCGCATGGCGTCCGGTCCCTGCTCTTCATTCGAGGCACCGCTCCTGGAGGTGGAAACCATGACAAGGGTCACAAGTTACAGGGGTCACACAGCTCGACGGGTGGTGCATTCACGCGCAAACGGGGGAGATGTGCCGAGGGGCGGGGGATGGTGTACTTAATTCCGTTGGGGGGGGGGGGGGACGTTGATTGTGTTAGATGTGTTCCCATCCTGGCTGCTCTTGTCATGCCTTCTTCCCCGCGTCCGCTCTCGGTGACTCAAAGGCAACCATTAGGTTCTCTGGATATACGTACCACGCCATTTGAGACAAAGCGATTGCTTTGTCGACACTTATTCAAAACAGATGTCCCTCAGAACGTGCTGAGAATCTTAAAACCCGTACAGCCGTCCAACAGGATGAACAGGGGCGATTGGGATACGTCTTGGGACCAAAATTGTTCGAATGAGGCACGTACTTTTTACCAAAATGTTAACCCGCGGCACTGCCCTCCTCGGTCAGCCGGAGACTCAGCCCGCAGAAGCCTGCTGTGTTACACTGCTGCCGTCGCATTAACCCGCAAACACTAAGCCAATCGAGATCTGTATTTTGCTAATTCGCCCTTGCTTTCAGGTGTATACACAAAATGTAGATAGCATGCAATGCCAGTGTCACCTAATGGACAGCATTATTTGGCTAACACCAGCGATATTGCTTACAGAGCAATGATCAAAATGCTTGTCTATGAAATTGTTGTCACAACAAAGTACATCTTAAGCACTCTAACTCCAGTTTCTGACTACAAAGGAGAAAGAATATAGTTGAATTTGAAATGGCCAATCATCAAATTGCACCAGATATTTCACCCTGGTGTTTCATTCGGAAAACCACCAAAAATCAAGTATTTGGCTAATAAAGCAAACTGCGCATTAATTGATGGCTTTACACAGGCAGTAAAACATGTTGCCTATTTCAAGCAATAAAAACTCTGCTCAGATCATTTAGCTGTAAACTAGCACGAATGTCATTCGAATTTGCCACAATCGTCGTGGTGCCCAAGCCCGTGTTCAAGAACTAAACGTAGGCTCTCAAACCGTGTTTGCTCTCCATAAAGAGAATGCTCCGCTTTTGGAGATATTGAAGCAAGCATCAGATATGATGAAATAAGCTGACTTATGACCATTGGTATACTTTTAAGTGAAAAGACTGTTTTAGAACCACGAGTTCTCTTCTGAGTGAATATGCTCCTCATTACGTCATCGTTTGATTACGTCATCATATTTTGCATACAAATTTATCGAGAGCCGTTTGGCGGGCGTTAAATCTGGAAATCGTGCTTACGAAGGTCAGGTATGAGGGACTTAACAATTACATCTTTATTGGTCTTGATCGCCGCAATGGTTAATGGAATGGCAGGATCTAAGTGACGTTACTGAGGCGTCATGAATGCCTGAGTGACCTCGAAATAGTTTCCATGAAATAGCTTCCAGGACATCTTTGCGGACGTGTCTAAGAGGCAACTCACCATTATGCATGAAGAGCTCTCCACTTCGTCTTCTGATTGGAAGACATGAGTCAAACATATGGCATACAGATGATCAGCTTCGACTTTGTGAGCCGCACCCACCATCGTATTGACGCCGTATGCTTAAGCAAGTGTGCGAAACAGGTTGGAAAATTTCGATACGCTTCTGGGAAGAACACACCCGACCAACAACATGATTGAGCTTCTCGCGTTGTGTCACTAGTACCGTGCTCTAGCTAAAACGACGATGCTACCACTAAAACGACCAAGTGACCGCGAGAGCACATTTGCCTTCCATGAGTGGCAACATCTGGATGGAACATTCCGAATAAGGACGATTGAAACCACGTCACTCAAACCACCAGTGTGGCTGCCATACGGCCGTGAAACCTTTACCCTCTGGCAACACCAGAAAGGCGTAGTTTCGTTCCTGGACGGAATCAACATCTTAAAGCCATTCATTCAATTTGTCACGGAGCTGGAGTCCGACAAACTAGCATTTCTAGACGTCCATGATGAGAGAACAGAGAACAGCTTCAGGGCATCGGCTCACTGGAAAACCGCTGCAAGATGTCCTTCCCTGAACTTTCAGTCAAGCCACCCGGACATTGTCAAGACAGGCGACGTAGGTGCCTTCAATATCACTTAAATACCATAAGCAATGATAACGCAATCATAAAAAACGGAATTGAGCCTCTGAACTTATACCTAGTGCGAGAAAGGTGATGTAAAAAAGATACACGACAGGAAGTGGAAAGGGCATGCTTAAGAAGCGGAGCGGCCATGACAGAAACGAAGAGTATCATGATCGTTACCTGACAACAAAGGCTCGTCAGACTACGCCACAAGACTCTGCAGCAGATAACCAAGTCGGCATAGAATTCAGACGCAGCTCAAAACTTCCACGCACACGTACCGAGGTCACATCGCCAACACTTAGAGAACGTTCTGAAAACCGCATATGTCACGCACCATGCAGTCGCGTTTTGTCTTAGAAAGTAGAAACATTCGCTCTCTTTCGGTCAGATTGGAAGAGCACAAGAGGGCGACCATGTGAGGTGAGACTGTGAAGTCTGGTATGGCAAAGTGTAGATGTTAAGAAGCTGATCTCCGACCTGAACGAGATGGTATAAACATCAGCAACAGAAAGTGACACTGGAAAGCTAAAAAAATTAAAGAAGAAAGTGCACATGGTATTTGCTAGCAGCCCCATGATTAAACTAAGCGTGAATATAGCCAAGCATGGGCTCACTTTTTGCAAGAAAAAAGTACCTGGTGGGAGATAAATGAAAGAACGTTCGCACATCGCAATCTTGCTCTTTCCGTTGGCCTCTGTGGTAGAATACTGGACACGCTATCAGAAGACCCGTATCAAATCTCAGCGTATCTAGGGGAAACCTAACGTTATGGCGCTAGACTGGGAAAAGCCCAATGCCATCCAGTCCTTCTTAGGCTTCAAACAGCACCTGACGGTGACCGGAGAATCGGCCGGCCGATAAATTGGGTAGATGCTAACACATCAGATGAGGACGATAACTCGCACGATCTTTCCCGCCCATCATAATCATGCTTCGTCTAAATAACTCCATGAGCTGTTCCATGCAGGGCCATGTTTTTGAAAGCCTTTGGTCATGCTGTTTAGATATATGTATGTATACATATAGATATATACATATATTATATTATATATAATATATATATAATATTAATATAGATATATATAATATAATCTCTCTCGTCTCTCTCTCTCTCTCTCCTCTCTCTCTCTCTCTCTCTCTCTCCTCTCTCCTCTCTCTCTCTCTCCTCTCTCTCTCTCTCTTTCTGTGTGTTGTGGTGTGTGTGTGTGTGTGTGTGTGTGTGGTGTGGTGTGTGTGTGTGTGTGTGTGTGTGTGTGTGTGTGTGTGTGTGTGTGTGTGTGTGTGGTGTGTGTGTGTGTGTGTGG
>NW_023596805.1:23600152-23617652 GCF_011947565.3 Pollicipes pollicipes | reverse complement strand
TCTTGACAATGTCCGGGTGGCTTGACTGAAAGTTCAGGGAAGGACATCTTGCAGCGGTTTTCCAGTGAGCCGATGCCCTGAAGCTGTTCTCTGTTCTCTCATCATGGACGTCTAGAAATGCTAGTTTGTCGGACTCCAGCTCCGTGACAAATTGAATGAATGGCTTTAAGATGTTGATTCCGTCCAGGAACGAAACTACGCCTTTCTGGTGTTGCCAGAGGGTAAAGGTTTCACGGCCGTATGGCAGCCACACTGGTGGTTTGAGTGACGTGGTTTCAATCGTCCTTATTCGGAATGTTCCATCCAGATGTTGCCACTCATGGAAGGCAAATGTGCTCTCGCGGTCACTTGGTCGTTTTAGTGGTAGCATCGTCGTTTTAGCTAGAGCACGGTACTAGTGACACAACGCGAGAAGCTCAATCATGTTGTTGGTCGGGTGTGTTCTTCCCAGAAGCGTATCGAAATTTTCCAACCTGTTTCGCACACTTGCTTAAGCATACGGCGTCAATACGATGGTGGGTGCGGCTCACAAAGTCGAAGCTGATCATCTGTATGCCATATGTTTGACTCATGTCTTCCAATCAGAAGACGAAGTGGAGAGCTCTTCATGCATAATGGTGAGTTGCCTCTTAGACACGTCCGCAAAGATGTCCTGGAAGCTATTTCATGGAAACTATTTCGAGGTCACTCAGGCATTCATGACGCCTCAGTAACGTCACTTAGATCCTGCCATTCCATTAACCATTGCGGCGATCAAGACCAATAAAGATGTAATTGTTAAGTCCCTCATACCTGACCTTCGTAAGCACGATTTCCAGATTTAACGCCCGCCAAACGGCTCTCGATAAATTTGTATGCAAAATATGATGACGTAATCAAACGATGACGTAATGAGGAGCATATTCACTCAGAAGAGAACTCGTGGTTCTAAAACAGTCTTTTCACTTAAAAGTATACCAATGGTCATAAGTCAGCTTATTTCATCATATCTGATGCTTGCTTCAATATCTCCAAAAGCGGAGCATTCTCTTTATGGAGAGCAAACACGGTTTGAGAGCCTACGTTTAGTTCTTGAACACGGGCTTGGGCACCACGACGATTGTGGCAAATTCGAATGATATTCGTGCTAGTTTACAGCTAAATGATCTGAGCAGAGTTTTTATTGCTTGAAATAGGCAACATGTTTTACTGCCTGTGTAAAGCCATCAATTAATGCGCAGTTTGCTTTATTAGCCAAATACTTGATTTTTGGTGGTTTTCCGAATGAAACACCAGGGTGAAATATCTGGTGCAATTTGATGATTGGCCATTTCAAATTCAACTATACTCTTTCTCCTTTGTAGTCAGAAACTGGAGTTAGAGTGCTTAAGATGTACTTTGTTGTGACAACAATTTCATAGACAAGCATTTTGATCATTGCTCTGTAAGCAATATCGCTGGTGTTAGCCAAATAATGCTGTCCATTAGGTGACACTGGCATTGCATGCTATCTACATTTTGTGTATACACCTGAAAGCAAGGGCGAATTAGCAAAATACAGATCTCGATTGGCTTAGTGTTTGCGGGTTAATGCGACGGCAGCAGTGTAACACAGCAGGCTTCTGCGGGCTGAGTCTCTGGCTGACCGAGGAGGGCAGTGCCGCGGGTTAACATTTTGGTAAAAAGTACGTGCCTCATTCCAACAATTTTGGTCCCAAGACGTATCCCAATCGCCCCCTGTTCATCCTGTTGGACGGCTGTACGGGTTTTAAGATTCTCAGCACGTTCTGAGGGACATCTGTTTTGAATAAGTGTCGACAAAGCAATCGCTTTGTCTCAAATGGCGTGGTACGTATATCCAGAGAACCTAATGGTTGCCTTTGAGTCACCGAGAGCGGACGCGGGGAAGAAGGCATGACAAGAGCAGCCAGGATGGGAACACATCTAACACAATCAACGTCCCCCCCCCCCCCCCCCCAACGGAATTAAGTACACCATCCCCCGCCCCTCGGCACATCTCCCCCGTTTGCGCGTGAATGCACCACCCGTCGAGCTGTGTGACCCCTGTAACTTGTGACCCTTGTCATGGTTTCCACCTCCAGGAGCGGTGCCTCGAATGAAGAGCAGGGACCGGACGCCATGCGGCCCTCCCCACAGCCGGGCGGCATCAGGTTCTCAAGCCCGGACCGACCCCGCGATGCAGGCCACTTCAGAACTGACCGGTTCGACGCGCTCAAGACGTTCGACGTGAGTATTCGGCAACTGGCTGTTGATTATATACTTGCTGATGTATGCAGCTGTGGCTGTCCGACACCGATTGTAACGGTCGATCAACACACCACCAATTCGAAAGCCACAATTGAGTATGTGTCCAAAGAGTGACTGTGAGGTAGGCAATCAACCAAGAGGGGTTCACCCCACCCATGGGCACTCAGTGCGGCACAGAACAAGCGTAGTGAGAGACGCATTTGCGTCGAGCATGTTGGTTGCTGATAAGTCGGTGGCGATGGTCGAAACGACGTGCTTATTCAAATTGGTCCGTTTTGGAATATGTACCTAATTGTATGTCGCTTGCGTGTCAACGTGCGCTAGCAGGAAATGATTCCCCAATTTGCCTCGAGTATCCATACCTGAACTTTGCACGCGTAATGATTTGGGGAACGTCAGTTACACAGGGAAACAAGGCTGCTGTCAGTATTTTGAAAAATATATTTTATAGCTGCAAATTACAAGAAATCGTCAACAGAAGCCCAGCCTTTAATTCCTTTATGAATCGTTAGGTAATAATCGTGACCAGCTCAAGACTATGTTTACCTTAATGAGTCCCAGTTCTTAGGATATCTAACAGAGGCGCAGCCAGGGGTGGGGTCTAAGGGGGCCGAGCTCCCAAGGTCAGGATTTGGGGTTTTTTGCCATGAAGGGGTCCCGACAGAAAGTGGAAGATCCGGGCTTATCGCGTTGCAAAATATTGGCTGCGCCCCAGATATCTAAACTTTTTGGTCCTACGAAATAAACCAGTGGAAAGGTAGAACACATCGTGTAATGCTTTCCTACCTCAAAAATGCTTTCATCGCCACGGCTAGTCAAGAAGGTTTTTGACGGCTACGCAGTTGATAGCTCGGGGAAAAGTTTCAAGGAGTATCTTAAAGCTGGTTAGAGCTTACTTTACGGTTTATCAACGGCGGTTGGTATTTATCAGACTGGCTTGATCGTGTTTCAAGCTCTTTTCGCGCAATGAGGCCAGTAGTGGAACAGTATATGGGTTAATATTTGTGCAGACGAGTAGGTGTGAACGGTGACGGCGTGCCTGTAGAACATCCACTCTGTTCCGAGGAAGGAGAGGAAAAAGTACTCACTGTCTCACCAACAGTCTCAGTCTCCGAGCAGTCTCCGGCCACCTGGGGCTGCATTAGTGGGCTGCCAGCCGCATTCTATGTGGTAGAACCGCACTCCTGTCATTAACTGTTCTGTTGTAAAACCTTAGCCATATGTGAGGAGAGCAATATCGTCGGTTGAAATGCTGTATTGTGGATTTGGAAGTCAGTTTAGTGATTTTCTCTCTACTATTTAGCGGCATAATACACTTAGAACGCAAGGCCACTTCAAAGTGTTAAATAAAAGTGCGTGGGGTTTGCATTATCTTACATACTTGAATGTTTAGCGAACAAAACGTTTAACTCCTTCAAAGAAGGTGTTGGTGAGACGGTGAGTACTTTTCCGTCCTTCCTCTCCCTCCCCCCCCCCCCCCCCCCCCCCCCCAGGAGACGGGCTTTTTGGTGATGACCAACCTGGCGCTGGAGACGAGGCCCTGCTACAAACGTGTACCTGCCAAACAGATACCGAAGCCGATTCGAACGCAGGCAGGAGTGGTAAGTCATTCGCATCAAGAGACGTGCAAGAAATGTGTGAGCGTTGTGAGTGAGCCACCTTGACTCTGCAATAGGTACGATCGCGTGGCTGTTCTCTGAACTTTGTTGCGCAAATATTTACCTTCCTGTGACGTGTGCTTCATACCTAGCCGGGCAGCTGGTGGCTGTGTCTTCCGGCGCTAGCCTTGCCGCTACCATCTAGGCAAGACCAGCCTCTAAAAGTCGCTTCGGAGCGCCGCAGGCCTATGCAGTCGGCGGTGGTGGAAGAGGAAGTGGTGGAGGAGGACGTGATGGGCAACCGTCACGCGCGCCGGGAGGCGGATCAGCCTCGATCGGGGAGCAGGTCCGCGAGTTCTTGCCGGAGGCCTTTCTCTTCTTCCTCCAGACGATCGGGTGAGGCAGGAGTCAGAGAAATGCGGTGCGCGCAGCCGGAGCCTGACCTCGGAGGAGCTTCGGGCTGTTCCTCAGCAGGTGTCGCTGTGGCGGCCAGATGTGTCCGCTCTCTACGCTGTGCGCCATTTTTTCTTCTTTTTTTGCCTGTGCCATGCCAACTGTGTTCAGCGTTCTGTCATCCGAGCAACATGCGCGCGGTTTGAAGGGCACCAGGCGCGAGTCGCTTGGAGATCAGACAGTAAAGAAGCTGTCAAGCTGAACCGCAACAAGAGAGTCTTTCCTAAATTGCACTGTACATGAACCGACCCAGATGTAAACTTAGCATCATTCGTGTAACAAGCATGTTCTGAGCCTATGTTTTCATCTCTTCCTCCTCCATCTTCTTGGGGCCTTTCTTTTATTCCCATGGCGTGCTGCGTCTCGAGCGCTCCGCCATCGTTCATTGACGCGGCATTTGTCTGCGCTCCAATCGGCGTCCCCTGCCTCTGTTGTTGGTTGGCTTTCACGCCTCCTCACCGACCCTGACACGGGAGAACTGCTGTGCCGATAGCCCGGAGGGCACCACAGTGCTGACCCAAGAAATGCCCGACACTATCACATCGTGGGTCGGTTCCGCCATCTGCTCCCATCCTCAGGTAAATGAAGAGGATCCTACCCTCGAGTTGGTGAGGAGCTTTTGACTTTATTAATTTGGTGATTTCCTGCTTCCAGGTAAGTGGGGAAGGGAGGTTGGATGGCGTGGCGTTTGTTTGCTCTCCAATCGGCACACAACAAATCGGTTTGCACTCCAATTGCCTCCCCCCCCCGTGCCGGTCAGAAGTTCTCGACCCCAGGTAGCTCGGGATTCCCTGTCCGAGTTAGGAGGGGAGATTGAAAAGTTTAGTGAAGAAATCTAACTCTCAGGTAGGTGGGAAGCTGCAGCGATCCGCTGTAATTCATGATTCTTAGTCCCAGGTAGGTGAGGAGTTCCGCCCCTATGTAGGTCAAGATCCCAGGTAGATCCCAGGTAGTTCGGGATTCCCATTCCCACTTAGGTGGAAACTTACGTCCCTGCGTAGGTCGGGAGCTCTTGATCCCAGGCAACTCTGGATCATCCTGTCCTGGGTAGGAGGGAACTTCGCCCCTGGGCACATGGGAAGCTCGTGGACCCAGCTAGCTGGGGATTCCCAAGCTCTTTGTAGATGGCAGCACTGTTCGTCAGGTTTGAATGGTTTCCGCTTTTGGCGTATAAAACATTTGTGATTTATTCAGCATAGTGAGTAGAATAAGCTAAAGTTGATATAGCATTTGAAGAGCGGAACACTAGTAGGTAGATTTTACTTCAAACAGCTGAAATTGGGATTATTGCCGTTGCTTGAAAGTTTATTGCAAAGACTTCACATGCTAAGCCTTTCACTAAGTCGGTACCGTAGGAAGAAACAAACATACAAAACCCATCGAAATTCAAGCACATGAGCATTAATGACGCACCTAATTTGCAGAGGGCTCATCAGTTCGCACATTTGCTATAAGCTGATCATGACGTCACCGTGTGCTACAGGACGGGTTCGGTGTATCCAACAAGACAAACATCAAGACCTTCAAGCCATTCTTCACGGAGGTCACGCTGCCGTACTCCGTAAAGCGTGGAGAGATCCTTAACATGGCATCCACCGTGTTCAACTTCCTCGACTCCAGTCTGTCGGTAAGCGGGTCACAAAACACTTCCTCGCGCTTTTGGACCGGCTGTCCCCATCCGCATAGTGGGGCAGCTACTGATTTGCTCTCATTATGAATCTTGCCTTGATGGGCTGCTTGCAGGGGCTCCCTCATAATCATATATTGTCATAAGAACACTACATCCGTGACATACCGGCGAACATGCAGGGAAACTTATGCAAATATATTTTACCTATTTGAGGATATTGAGGCTATCATCGCATATAATAACATAAGCTCACTTTTAACTTATGGTACGCTTTTAAGTGCACTCAACTATTCCAGGCAATACATTTCAGTTATCAAGTAAATTCCTCCGTAACACGTCATCTTTTCATTCCTACATTGAACGAATGACGTCAGGGAGGCTACCAAGGTGGCCCTAAGAAATTCCGGCCGCAGGGGACGGGCCAGCTCACTTGTAGTAATTTAACTTCCCAGGAGGTGTTGACCTCTCAGAGAGATGCTGGCAAGCCCCGAATATTGCTACGTGTGCGTGTTGTGGCCCTTTCTCCTGGTGTTCTTACGCACTATGTGTTTAGCTTTCCTTGTTCAGTTGCATTCACCTCCTCGGTTTAGGCGCTATTCGTACGCTATTCATGTATTCGTGTATACCTGCGTAATTTCTGTCATACCTGGTGCCACTGTTTTACTTTCTGTATCAAGCGGGAAAAAACGTGACTCGTGTTCGAAACTTTCACTGCATGCATAACTTTACCGCCAATTGAATTCCGCTGCAAGGCAGAAATCGTGCCGACCTAAGCCAGCCACAAAGACCTGATAATAGCAGATAGTAATATTTATACTGGGCTTGAGAACCGCATGGCCAATAAAGAAGTACTATTTGCGTGTCGCTTCTATCGAATCATGTATGCCAGAGTGATCTTTGAATAGTCTGCACGAAAAAATCTGCTCTAGTTGGCAGGCGCCTAGCTCAGAAATCAGATGGTTTTAAAGAGTTTTCCACATCGGTGCGGGGTTTTGAACTGAAATAATATTCTTTAAGATCATTCGGTGCAGCTCACAACCCTGCCTTCTTGCAACCTAGTTGCTTTTCATTTCTGAACTACACGCCTGCGAAGATATGCAGACTTTTTCGTGCAGACTACTTCAAGGTAACGCAGGCATCCATGGTGTCATAATAATGTCATTCAAATCCTGCCATTCTGGTCATGCGACGATTTAAGCCAAAAGAAACTATCGTTTTCAAGTCGATCATATCTGCCGTTAGTGAGCACGATTTTCAGATATCATGGCCGTAAAATGGTTCTTAACTCACGCTCGGGTGGCGGTGAAACTGACCCCCTCCCCCCCGAGGCTTTTTCCGGAATGGTTTCCGAACGGTGTGACGTAGCTGCACCAAATTGTGCATGGCTGTAGACAATTGAATAGCGCATCGTTTCGTATCAAACAGTCAGATGTACCTTGTTAAGTCGCTGACCTACGGCAGGTCAGTGTCAGGCCATGGTTTCAGCGAGGTCAATTTCTGGGGAAGCGCTCAACCTGATGCAACAACGGAGCGTTAGACGAAGCCATACATCTCTGAGTTACTTTCTTAGACAACACAACAATTAAATTACACTGACATAGGATCAGTTATGTAGGTCAGATCAAGGTCAAAATCAACTAACTTTATTTTTCTCGAGCTTGCTGTATGAGGTAGTTTCTGGTGCTCGTTCGAAATTATTGGTGACAGTAATCGCGTTATGCATTTTCCGCGGGCTTCTTCAGGGTCGGAATAGGCCGCTGGTCTAAAATTACCCAGGTCAACATTTTGTTGTCAGCAACATATTGCTTAGCTTAAACTTTGCCGCTTCGTGTCAAATGGAAAACTCAAAGCAGTCTTGTATGATTTTGGTCACCATGACCTTTAAATGGTTAAACAAAGCCACTCACCTCAGGCGAGCATGTGACCTTTTGTTTAGAAATGCTGTCTAAGTTCTGAAGGCGCTTGGGAGACTAAACTGGAACTTGCTTGACCATAGTTGATCCCATGGTCGTAACCTAGGAGCTGCAAAATTTGCCTCATTGATTTCACGTACACGCCAATACGCCCTGTAAATTTGGTGTCTCTAGCTCTCTTAGTTCGTGAGACCTGAGGGGGATCAAATTGACCCCCACCGGAGCGAAGGGTGCCCAACCGGCCACTCGGTCGCGTGTGAGTCAATGCTGTTCAAGGTGCGATGACATAAGATGACAATGACACGTTAAGGATCATATTTACCAAACAGATAAATTGCGTATTCTTGAAAAATGTTTTCCACTTAAGGGTATACCAAACGTCATTAGTGAGCTTATTTCATTATATCTGATGCTTGCTGAAATGTCTTCAAATGTGGAGCATTCCCTTTATATATATATATATATATATATATATATATATATATATATATGTAGTTGCGACGTATTGACACCCTATGCCTACTCTAGCTTGAGTAAACCTTAGAGCATTTTATGCGGGCATGTGGAATTTTAATGTCAAGAAATGGGTTGCGAGACATCTGACGAGCATGTCGATCGGTCAGGGAGATGTAACGCCGAAGGAAGTGTACCGCTGAAGGTGGTGTTCGGGAGGTGTGTGGGATTGAGAGCTGATAAAGCGATTTGCACATGATTTAGCGTAGTTGACAACCTTGTCATTCCTAAGACGAGCATATAGTATATATATATATATATATATATATATATATATATATATATAGAGAGAGAGAGAGAGAGAGAGAGAGAGAGATATATATATATATATATATATATATATATATATATATATATATATATATATATATATATATATATTCTCGGAAGATAGTAGAATGCACTTGCCAGATAAGCAGATATTCCTTCTAAAAACCTACCCTACTGGTAAAATCACATCTGGCCGAACTGTTTGTAGTACCCGCCTCCCAGACGCCCCCAACTCCATACGTTAGTCCCTCCCCACCTCAGGCATCACCCGGCTACATTAACAGACATTGCAGTTCACACAAGCTACCAGTTGCAGATGTTGCAGTGCACATCTGCACATCAGTTGCAGATGTTGCAGTGCAGTCCTGCACACCAGTTGCAGATGTTGCAGTGCATTTCTGCAACCACTTGCATATGCTGCAGTGCAGTCCTGCACAGCAGTTGCGCCCTGTAGTAAAAGTTTCCCAAATGTTAGTGAACTTCGTTCCCGGCAGGTGTACCTAGAGCTGGTGGCGTCGGACGATTACTCACTGGCGGACGAAGACTCGCCCGCGAGCATTGACCTCTGTGTGCCGGCGGGCCGCCCCGAGGTCAGCCACTTCCCGCTGACCTTCACCTCTCTGGGCGAGGTCAACATCACCGTCACGGCCAGACTCCGAGACGGCAACTGTGACCAGCCGAACACCGTCGGCCCCGGCAGGTGGGTTTTTCTATTGTTTTTTAGCCGTGGCGGTGGTGTTTTCTCAATGATGTCACATGATTGATTGGTGCAAATACGTTACCGGATCACTTGCCGTCTGTGGCACAGTGACTTGGATCAAAATAAACCAGAGTTACCTGCACTAGTGCGATATGAAACTGATGAAAACAAGAAAATCAGTTTCATAAAAAGCCAAGTATACAATTCGGCCGAAGGGCGTAGCATCCCAACTCTTTAATTTGAATCCGGTTAGGTAATGTAAGGAGGACCTATATTTATCTAGGTCTGTAGAATTGTAGTGTTCACGGGAAATGTAAAGAAAGAAGTTGCTCCGTAATCAGCAAGCATTGATGACGTTTCATAAGCGCAGCTGATTTGTCCATGGGGCAGACTGTCACTTCAAAACTGAAATAAATTAAAGTAAAGCTTCGCCTTTCGTAAAATAGCATTGGTGGTCAAGAGAAGCTGGCGCTGGCTAAGAGGGGAAAGGCTGATCATTTATGCACAGAATCAGCCTGTAGTGGAAAATTCCCTAGCTATGAAGCGATGCTAACATATCAGGGTAGGCTCTGTATGCGGGGAGACCGCTGTATGCGTCTGTGAGAAAACCAGTGCAACTTCAGTTCGTATGGTAACTTTTTTGTATGCATCACGAACATATGTTAAGAAGTGCATTGGCTAAGATAGCGAGTTAGTAAGAAAATGTACATCTTTCCCAGATGTCGCAAATTCCACCTGATCATTTTCTGTATTGTTGTGACCCAGACATGACGTAAGCCCACAAAATACACATCGAAGGGTAAGGATAGTCAGCTATTTCAGTTACACTGTCGATTTTAGCTATTTTAGCCTATGATGTTCGCATACGGGGTACCAGTAAGCTTTGGCCATGAACACACAAACCGAACAACTTTATTGATTTCTGTAAGAAGCGGAACGATGTCAAAATGCAAAGGATGTATGCATTTCAGCGACATAAAGCAGTGATCGTCATTTGTTTTGTGCTGTTAGCTAAGAAGTCTGCTCCACATCCCGATGTGAGTGTGAGTGGATGGACACAATTATCTAAACATCTGACGTGCTGGGATGAAAGGGATGATGACTGATTTATCCGATTAACTCGTCATCATTATCATATAATCACTTTAAATTTGTGTCGTTCAGGTCACTGCGAACACCAAAATGTCGGGTATGATGACTATACAAGAATATGTCGGATATGATGCCATGATTAACGTCGACAGAATACGTTCTTTGTCGTCCAGTTTTCTCTCCGTAAAAGGACTTTCTCCGATATCTTGCATGCTCGGAATCTCCCAAGCTTCTGTGATTGGTATGCTATTGCTAGCACAAACACCGTGACCCTCCTGCTGTGACCGACAGTGATACAATCATTCGTCCGCTAGTGGTCAAGCCCGAGGGATTTCCGCAAGAGGAGACGACGTCACGGTTCGTGTGCCTGGACGAAGGTAAGTGATGACTCTTGTAACAGATTCATCTGTAAGTAGGTCTTGAATCAGTCCAGTGAACTCGCTTGGCGCCTGACAGTGCGTGGCGCGTGCTTGCGTGCGTGCGTGCGTGCGTGCGTGCGTGCGTGCGTGCGTGCGTGCGTGCGTGCGTGTGTGTGTGTGTGTGTGTGTGTGTGTGTGTGTGTGTGTGTGTGTGTGTGTGTGTGTGTGTGTGTGTGTGTGTGTGTGTGTGTGTGTGTGTGTGTGTGTGTGTGTTTGTGCGTGTGTGTGTGTGTTAGTTTGATGGTGGTCTGATGGTGTGCTATGAAGTCTGTGGGTGCGTGCCGTCTAAGTAGAGGTAACGGTGTTTGAAGTACTTCGGAACATGGTGTTGAGTGAGGTCTGATAGCTCTTGGCGGTGTTTGGTGACAGCTAGGGGGATTAGGACAATGGGCGTCGAAACGGCCCGAGGAACATTCCGGTCCTGATAACTAAAGAGCATGCTATAGCTTTGTCATGTGCGTTAGAAGCAGTTTTTCCGTGGAAAGCTAGAAACTACTGCCTTGGTAGCAGTATTATTGCAATTAGAGGCACTTAATATCAATGATATTGCAAAACCAAGTCTTAGGAAACGCCCTTACAATGTTTTAAACTTAACGATGTAACTCAATATTAATGTATTCAAGCGTTTTGTATTTTAGGCATCTGGTAAAAGAAAACTTAACGCTCCTGAGCAGTTTTGGTTTAGGGTAGAATGCAACATGTGTGGCTTTGCGTTTTTTACTCAGAAATGTTCGCAAGAAAACCACCAGGTGCTCTTGCCGCGTGACCTCAAGCTCCAGTTGTTCATGACACGAAACAACCAGCGAACAGCGGTTGGGGAATTGCCACTACAATTCCTATGTTTTCAGCGTTTTCATTGATAGTATAACCACATGCTTGAATTCGACGATGATCAGCTATAATAGCGACGAGGAGTCTGTTATGGATCGCTATAATAGGCCTAAGTCCATGATGCGGCCGGACCGCCTGTTATGGTTGGCCTTTGATCAGCTTGTGATGTGTCAGGAGCCGAGCCTCACGTGGAGCAGATCCCGATGGTTGCTCCTGAAGGCCTGGTGCCGGATTCTGAGCGGGCCTATTTCTCCGTGGTGGGGGATCTGCTCGGACCTTCGTACGACGTGAGTTTGCCCCAGATGTACCTCTCATCCGTAGACCCAGTTTTGATTCATGACACGCACAGATGCTACGAAGTGACAACAAACGTGACAGCAACATGTGTCGGCTCGCCGCGCGGGTTCGGTGGAGTTGTCTGTTATCGCTTGCTGCCGTTTGTTCGAGAAAACAAAAACATCCCTTACGAGATACAAGCGGGGCGAGAGTTAAGGTTTTTGTGCCAAGCATGCGCATTAAATGCCACATCAGCTACCGAAAAATTCGACATAATTTCATGATATGCTGGACAGATTTACTTTGAAAACCTTGGGGGAGAGGAAATACAAGTTGAGTGTGATTTTTGTGATTTGCTCATGCTCAGTCTTGTCTTAAAATGATGTTTCGCTGGTGTAATGATGTTTCGCTGTAATGACTGGTATGTAAAGGCTTGCAAGTTAATTTACGTTGAGCTTTCACCCTGAGTTTCTCACTGGTCACCTTTCAGAAAGTGAACTGAGGGGTAAGTAGTTATAAATGGGTATTTGGTGTCACTGAATTCCTTGCATTATGATATCCCAAAAGCGAATGTCATTCATGCTCTCTCTGCTACGGTCGAAGTATCTGGCCATGAAACTCGCGCGAAAAGCTGCAGAACACGGGCCCAAGCCGAGCACCACCTGGGCAAGCAAGCTGGAGTGAAGCAAAGTGAACACGTGACAAGTGGTGAAAGGATGGACAGCTGTCAGCTCTGAAGTTTGAATCGGTGTATACAGCTGGTCGGCCGCTTTCCAGCCAGGGAACATCCTGTGCTCTGTGTGACTGAGGCTTCGCGTCAGATTCGGAAGCAGATGACATCAAGGCGCAGTATCAACGATTCGGGGTGGGAAAGTGTCTTGTCTCCAGCCTAGCCTTTTGGACATTCTTAGCCTGCGCCCGGCCGGGGGGGCGTTGACTTTGCTCCCTGGCATCTCCAGCTTCCAGACGTCTTACGAGGAAAAAAGCGTGCCGCTAGACACGTTTTGTCAAATAATGAAAGACGAAGTTTTTATCAAATATTTACCCTTTTACTTTTAAGTGCCAATAACTAGAGGTTACAAAAGACGAAAGGGCGTCCTGACACCTGTAGTATAAATATGCTAATATGCCATGAAGAATATTGGGGGCGCATAAGAAAACGTTTGGACTGTGAGGAATTCATTCCGATTATTTGTTTTCCCACACCAGGGTCAGGTCAGGTCAGCCCACCGTTGAAAATTGGACTCCCATTAGCTAACAAGAACGATACTTGTGTGGTTTCCTTCGCAACGTGCTACTGACTTAGTTTATTTCATTGGGCGCAGTTATGGAAAAAGCGTCGCAGACACAAAATTGTCATTTTGGACCGACCTTATGGTCGGCTGAAGCCAACTTGGGTCAAACTCAGAACCATCAAATGAAGGAATTGAGGTGCTCGCCGAGTCTAAGTGACCAGTACGACTAAGTAACAATTATTCACGAAAATGGCAAAACTGACTTCACCTGAGGTCTCTAATCTTCCCTGCATCGAAAAGAAACATTCAAACTGAAGGTGCTGTCACGTTCTGTGACTATAATAAATTTAAACTATGTGAAATCAGGTACAAAAAAATTATGGATGGTCAAAGCTTGTTTTCCAAATTGACATTTTTGACCCGACATAGGTCAGTAATCTTGGCAAATCAACTCGCTCAAATTTGCACAATGTGTACCACATCATTAAATAAACTGGTGCTAAAAATTCGCTGTTGCTGCGAGTGTCTGTCCTTGAGCTGTGTTGGAAAACCGTAAGGGGGAAGTCAAGTCCACTCCCAGGACGGGCGTGGGTTAAAAACGTCTGACCCATAACGGGGACATTGCACATAAATCGATAAGTGCTTTACACGCTTGTCCTTCGGATTTCGACTTTGTTAGGTCACAGCGGTCGTCATCAACGTTGAAGTCACCTGTGACGTTTTTAAGTCTTTCAATCGCAGCATTTTGGATTTGTAGCCTCCGGCAATTCGTGTTGCGTGATCTCAAGGCTACATTCAGGGTCGATTTTTCCCTTTACTTAAAAAATAATGTGGCAAGCCTACACGTCAAAATGATGTAAAAGTTTGCCAGCATCCCTTATGCTATTCTTCGGGGCGTCATTGTGCAAAAAAAAAGATCAGGTCATTATTATCTCTTGCAAAGCACGCAAAGGATTTTTCCTTTGTGCCATTTATCTTTTTCTCGTCAGCCTGTAAAAAGCGTACCTTGGTTTCCAGATTCCAAAATTAAAAAAGGTGGTTATCGGCCAGGGAAAAACATGGTCTTTGCGCTGAAGAATCATTCGTAACGCACGAGGACTGGCCCGTGCGGCGCGCCGCATCGCCAGCTGCCCCCCCCCCCCCCCCCCCCCGCCCCTCCTTTCCCCATTTAGACTGTCAAGGCCGGGGTAATTGGAGCAAAGGGGAGGGGATGGAGAGGCGAGTGCTTACTGCGATGATGGTGTCGTCTCTTGTTCATGTGGGGCGGCTCAGAAGTGAGGCAAGGGCCCAATGGTAAGGCCTTCGCTCTGCGCCTGTTTTCCGAATTGGCGTATTGGCAGTGTGCCTGTCGACAAGGACACGATCAAATAACTCCAGTTGTGTTGATCCATTTGGGAAGCACAAAATAAGAGCAAGTCGAGGTTTGAGAACCATCAAATGAATTGCTAAACAGGCAGAGAGAGTTATTGGCACAGCTCTGTGCAAGTAGTGAACGGGGAAACGGATACTGTTTTCGAAACTGATGGCCTTCACCTGAACAGATTAACAACGAACGGCACAGAAAAGCCTAGCCGTGTTCTTTGCGTCCAGCAGCCATAAACATGTTGTGAGTGAGTGCTGGTTTGAGACCATGATGTTAACGAATAGCGGGGTAATGAGAGACAGCAGTCTTACGATGTCAAACTTCATCTATAATGGCGGACACGAGCTTTTGGCCCCGAGTCTCCGTTATGTCTAATGTCTTGGCAAATACACTGTGAATCATTAAATTCGTTCGTTCAGTGAACACGCGCACATGTCGATATAGGTGCCAGCCAACGAAGAACACTTTACAACATCCGCATGCAAACAAAATGTGACACTGGTTTCTAGATATATGTACATCGTACGTATGCCATATTTTCCAGGCGTACATCTTATCTCACACTTCACACATGCATCTTACATAATAATTTTCCACAAGGTACGTCTTCAGTAATTCAGGTTCTCGTTATTGGCCCAAAAGGAGCACACGTGAAACGTACAGATCCCGACTCTAAAACAGAAAATTATCATTCGATGCGTTGCTGGATGCAAACATTGTAATGCCTCATAAAAACGATGTGGTGGTAGTGCAGCATTCTTCAGTAAGACGTTTGAGTCAGATGATGTTATAAAATGTTCTTTGGTGACTTCCCATATTCATAAGCGTGCATGATTTTGTTTGTGCGCGTGAATTTGCTGTTCAACGTGACTTTGAGAAAACTCGAGTTGGGGGAAACCCTGGATCAAACGTTCGTCTTTGCTATTTGTAGGTGAAGTGTCATATTATGAGACTGTGCTTTCTCATTCACATGCTTGGTACCCTTAAGATGTTATATGTTACAATAGTCCGTCTGCATTGCCACCAGACGTAAATCAAGGTTACTTCATTTGTCATACTGAAAACACCGGCAGTCGCGAGTCATGTGGGAATTCGGTCGTCGAGCATTGCCAATCGTATATTAGATCACAGCACTACACATCGTACCAAAATACCAATAACTACATCCATCACGGTCATTTTCAAGAAAATAAAGCGCCGTGCTGGGTTATGATATGCCGTGTGGACAAGTTCAAGCTCTGTTGCAAACAGAAAGTTTTTGGTGTTCAGTTATGGTCAGTGACGTTCTTTGCCCGTCAGAGGGTCAGGGTAACCAGGACCTACGAGACTGCTCCGGTGTTGCTATTCGAATAAGCAACAGGGATGACGCTGGCAGTGTATACCTAAAGCAGCATGTTGCGCTGGGTCATTTTACCTAAATAAATTACTCTATTTTTCTACGAAATATCCATGAAACTCATTTGTTTGTTGCCCTGGTCACTGAAAAATTCTAAACAATCGCCAAAAGGCACCCCATAACGCAAGGTCTTGAGTGAAAAACATATTTGTTTTTACCTCGATGTGCCCGTCATACCTGACCCTAGGTCAAGAAAGTTTGTCGCTTTTCTAAATTCAATTGGCGTATTGCCTAGGAAACTATCCCAGGATTGTATCGCTTCATCTAAAACGACGCTGCCGCATCAGATTGAACGATTCCTTACAATGGCCTTGGTCGACGCTATGTTCTGATTTTGACATGCATAGATAAGCGATCTTACAAGACATGTCTAATTTTTGGGTTAATCGATCCGCTTTCAGCTGCTTACAGCTACGTGAGCAATTTCCGAGCGTCCTTTCCATAGCGCCGTTCGGAAATCATTCTAGAAAAAGTTTGAGGCGTCAAATTGGCCTTCACCCGAGGCGCGTATTCTGACCCTTGGAAACAGAACTCACCAAGAATTGGCTGGCAGCGTCGAATGTTGAATATAACCAAAGTGCGAAGCACATTTGCTGTGCGCCATATGGACAATGCGAAAGTCGGAGATTAAGGAAAAGTATCACTGAACTAGTGGCATCGGCTGGAAACCGATGTAAGTGGTGCATTGTCAAAACTTGATTACGTCACCGAACTGGTCACTGCACTTCATGGGCTTCTACATGTAATTGCGTCCCCTCATTGATCAACAATTGCTGGTTGAATGGCATCGTATTTTTGTGATCAAAGTGAGCAAACTGCTAGTTATTCCGAGGGAACATATCGAGGCAACTCCTGCTCAACTCCTTTGAATGGCACACTTCCTGCATACTGGTCAGAACTGTGTGGGCTGTACTGTGCTTGGGTCCCTTCACTTGGATTTCGGACTAATATCACGGCATGGGCGGAGTTAATGAGTTTCACGTCGGTCAAAACCAAGCTCACTATTGCAGTTCAATGCACTCAGCACGCTTCCAGTTTCAGTCCGGTGTGGAAGATGCTCCACTGACTTATAGGCGTGCATTTACCACCGGCCGTGACCGCCAGAACTTGGCCCACCTGGTGGACATCCCATTCAGTGGAGGAGAGACCAACATGCTGGCCTTCGTGCCGTACATCCACATGAGGGCGTACCTGGAGCACACCGGACTGTTGACGCCCGAGGAACGGGACCGGACCACCATCGGCATGAGACAAGGTGAGACAGAGACCTGGAGCATACAGGACAGCTAACGTCCCGTGACCAGGACCGGACCACCACCGGCATGAGAGACTGGAACCTGTGGATACTTTGAAGGTGAGCAGTATCAACTCGACAACCACGGTAAGTGAGAAACAAATACGTACTAGGGACGCACTGTGACACTACGATACCCTATGAGACTGAACATGCGTGAGCAGAAGAAGCAACACATGAGCCACAGGGTGAACACGAGCGAGAGACACATCGAAACATGACCAGTAACACATGGGACATGGGGACCAGCAATCACATGGGGACAGAGCA